>NW_027431486.1:0-14378 GCF_044706935.1 Curcuma longa
TCGCTGTCACGGTGAGTCTCTTATGTAGCAAACACGAAGAAATGGAGGAGAAGAAGAAATAAGGCAGTACATGGTCGTGCCTCAGGCATACCCAGGCTTAGACACGGCCGTGTAACACCAGGAGACACGGCCGTGTCCCTCCAACAGAGCGACGACAGCAAGGGTCGTGCCTATCAGGCATGGCCGTGCCCACTTCTTCAGCTTGATCAAGCTTGGGCCATGCCAAAAGGCACGGTCGTGCCTCATTTCCAGAGAAGCGACCTTGTGAGACCGTGCCTCATAGGCACGGGCCCAACAGAGCCGCGACCTTGGGGCGTGCCTCATAAGCACGGGCGTGCCTGGCAACAAAGCAACGGCTGCACATGGTCGTGCCTCAATAGCACGGTCGTGTGACGGGGGCGTGCTCATTTCCAGTGCCACGCCTAGACATTCTGCCTCACAGACATGGCCGTGCTTACAAATAAACGGGCATATCTTTCAACTCTGATTGAACCACAGGCTGTGCAAAATGGAGCTAACTTGTACAACAAGGGGACAATCTGGGCAGTCCTAATTGGGCTCTACCCAAACTGCAGACCAAACTTCGAACCAAAATAACTTTCGGCTCAGATGGAGTTAGGTGTTCACCACCCAAATTGAACAAACAATGATCTACAACTTTAACCCTTGAAAACCAGGTAGGTGAAAAATCTTGGGTCATTCTGGAAACAAAACCCTTGGTCTTGGCTTGGCGGCGGCGCCTCCCCCTCTCTAGGGGAGGCCCTAAACGCTCCATCCTTCGCCGGTCCACCTCGCCATTCATCTCCACCGATCCATCCTACACCGGAGCAAGAAGATCTTCAAGAGGATGCTCACGCTTCAAAGATAAGTCTTCCCCTCTTTGGTGGATGATGTTTATTATGCATACTTGTTGTAATCTTCTTGTAATGGAGTAGATCCTTGAGTTTAGGATGTAGGATGAACATCTATGTAATGATGGTGATGTATGAACTAGTTTATGTCATTTTCCCTATTCAATGAGATGTTTACATTTGTTTCATGTATCATGTGCCTTGAATGTGTTTGATGAAATATTTGTGTGAGCACATATGCATGATTATGAGGGGTAGATTACTTTGTAGGGAGATCCTAGGATCGTATACCCGGGACGCCTCGTGACAGGAGGAGAGTCTTAACCGGACCTTCCGAGGTGATTCCTACATAGTGGTAAACCCCCATAAGGGATATCTAATGGTTGATGGCCACTGGGACAAGGTCCTTAACAGGGTACTCTGTGACAGAGGGTAGGCGTTGGATCGTATACCGGGACGCCTTGTGACAGGAGGAAAGCCTTAAACTGGGCTTTCTAGCGCACCTTTACTAGAGGGCCACAACATAGGACTTCAAGGTCAATTGCCAACAAAGTCTGACGAGGTCGAGTTGGTATTTTGGTTAGAATCCCTACAAGGTGGTGAACATTGAGAGTAAGGGAATAAACATGAATTAGGGATATCACCTAGCATTGATGTGAAACCAAAGTCCTAAACTTATCCATCTCACCCATAAACCCCAAGCCAATTTCTCTTTCTCTCACACACATAACCAAATCCTCAACCAATCCATTTTCTCTCCGAGTCTAGATAACTATCTTAGTGACATCACTATATCTAATACACAGTCCCTGTGGTTCGATATCTTTTTATTACTTGACGACAACCGTATACTTGCGGGAGTCTATCACTCAGCAACAGAGGCTTGAATCTCATGCACACCTTTGGTTGTCATAGGTCTACTCCCAAACTGCTGATAATTAGCTGTCATAATCTCAATGAGTTTTCTGGCTTGAGAAGGTATTTTGTTGACAAGTACTCCTCCACTAGCAGCATCTATCATACTTCTATCTATAGGAAGTGATCCCTCATAGAAGTACTGTATTAGTAATTGCTTATTAATCTGGTACTCGGGGTAACTTACACAGAGTCTCTTAAAATGCTCCCGGTACTCATACAATGTTTTCCCAGCCATTTGTTGAACTCCACATTTACTTTTTCTAATTGTTGCAGTCCTTGATGCAGGGAAAAATTTATCCAAAAATATCCTCCTCATGTCATTCCAACTGGTAATAGATCCTGAGGAGAAGGTAGTAATACCAATCCTTTGCCATGTCTGTCAATGAAAATGGAAATGCCCTGAGCTTGATGTCCTCCTCTGATATGGTTTGAGGCTTCATTGTTGAGCATACCACATGGAATTCTTGCAAATGTCTATTTGGATCCTCACCAGCTAAGCCATGAAACTTTGGCAATAGATGAATTATCCCTGATCTAAGCTCGAAATCCACTTCAAGTTCAGGATATTGGATATAAGAAGGTTGATAAGTAACATCTGGTACTGTCAATTCTTTGAGAGTTTTATTGTTGTTGTTATTGTTGTTGTTGTTGTTGAGTGTCATGTTGCTGATCACTGAATTCCTCTGAGCTCTTTGTAAGGTATGGAAGGTTCTGTCAATCTCTAGATCGTATTCAAGTAATGGCTTCTCAGATATTCTTGTTATACACTCTAGTCTTACCTGAAATCAAGCAACCAAGACAACTAGGTGTAGAAACAGTGCATGTAAACTCAAGTATAATAAGGAATTGAAGTATCAAATAATTTTTTTTAATTTTTGTGACCACCACAGCAATAAAAGTTACTGAAAATGAAATTGAAAAATAAAAAAAATTAAAAATTGAAAAAGTGGTCAAAATGAAAGAATTTGGCCAAAATATACCCTATTTCAAAGCCAAAAGTCGTGAGTATTGTTCCCTAGGTCATTTTCTATCAACCTACCAAATTTGAGATCAATTAGAGTCAAAATGAATCTAACTGATTGGACAGTTTTACCCCTGGTAAACAAAATTCAAAGCAAACAACATGAGCAGTCTAGAACTACCTAACACTTTTATCAATCCCGACAACGGCACCAAAAATTGATTTGGCTCAGATTTGTCGTCTAAAATGAGCACATCAACTTAGGTTAATACCGAATATTATCCCCTAACTAAAGCAGTATAGGGTAACTCGAGTCGTCTCCCAACGATTGTAGTCGGTGTACGGTAATCCTAGGGGTTATTAGGCAATTGGGGATTTAGATTTTTTTTGATTGGATGGGGGGGTTGTACTAAATTCTGAATCTAAATAACAAAAAAGAACACTAAGCATTATAAATAGAATTGCTAATACGAAAATATTAAGAATAAATTGCATCAACAAAGTAACTAAATGCATCAACAAACAATCAAGTGAAAACTAAGGACAAACAACATCCAAAATACTGTAAGAGTGAATTAAACAAACAGTTAACATGCAAAATTAATCTATGCTCAGAAATGGAAAATAGAGTGAATCTCCCTATGTCTCTGGCTGGAGGTGGATGCGAAGCGAAGCGAAGTGCAACGGAAGGTGCGGCGAAGAAAGGAATCCCCGACTTCGATGCAATCCCTCGGAGATGATGTGGTGGAGAAAGAAATCCCTCAACTCTCCAAGCGATGCCGTCGAAGGAAGACAATCTCTCCCACTCTGACGGCGATGGAAGATGGTGCGAAGAATGGAGATGGATGAAAGTCAGTGAGGGTGAGGGTGGCGGCTCCTAGCTCAAATTCGAAAGAAGAGAATACTCTAGCCCTCCTCTACGTGAACCCCTTTGAAATACTGAACTGGATGGAGTACTATAAGGCTTGAACCAGACTCGAGTTATATGATCTTACTTCATTGCTCTTTAAATATCCTACAAAAACACATTAGAAATATTAAGACCCCCAAATATGTAGGAATAAGCAATATAGTCCAAACTAAGTTCCTACTCGTAAAATGTGTTAATACTCAATAGTTAAACAATGACAGAATAAAAATATCAAGTATTGGAGCCAAAATAAACTATGACTGTTATCACTAACATTGCAAATGTAGCGACAAGTGACCCAGAGTGGCCAGTTTCAACAGAGAACTGAAGCATAATATAAAATTACTAGATACAAATGGATTAACTTGCATCATCTATCAGCCAGCTACAAGCACAAGACTCCAGCCAGTTTCCCTCAAAGACCATTCCTATTTGTGTCGAAGTACTTGAGAAGATGGATTGTAGAGTTTATAATAGTCTTGTCTCTAATTCTGCTACTCTACAGGACTCTTTTGATTCATTATATTGTGATGATGAAACATGCAAATATGGAATTATTGATGTTGCACATTTTGTTGATGATGATATTGCATGCAAAATTCATGATGAAGTTGTAGATATTGCAAATATTCATGACGATCCATGCAAAATTTTGGATCAAGTTATTATTATTGTAGAGATTGATGATGATGAATATGGAAGTATAGGGACTTGCGTAGTGGAGACAATGCCTGAAGAATCACTTCCTTCAGTTATTTAACCATCTAAACTAGAGCTACAACTTTTTCCTAACCACTTAAAGTATGCATATTTAGAGGAGGATGAGCAATTGCTAGTTATCATTATCAAGAATCTCCAACCTAACCAAGAGAAGACCACATTTGTTAGTAGTAGCCCTTGAGCCAATTATATGATGATTGACTAGGGACTTTTGTATTATATTCTATTGTTAATAAACAAAGTTTGGTTATTATATAGTTTACTTCATATTTGTGCCAAATGACAAAATATAATAATGTTCTTGAGTAGTAGGTTATAATCTACATCATATCAATTAGTTGAATTGATAGTGAGATGATGTAAAAAATATAACTTTTAACTATTCCTAATCAAACATTAATATTTAAGGACAATATTAATGCATTAAGACTAGCATATAGGTCAATTTATTACTTGATCTTACAAGTCATAGATATGTGATATTATGTTGACACATGGGTATATATTAGATAATATATACTGAATTGATCCACCATGAGAAAGTTTCATGGATCGTTATATGAGTGACATAAATTTTCTCATGTGACTATTAGTATGAATAGTCCTTAGACCTAAAGTCACTACGATTCCCTATATAAGGAGTTTTGTACTTTGGTATAATCAAATGTCACCTATAACAGAGTGGATCATAAAGATGATCACTGGATATGCAATGAATTATGAGGAGGAATATGAGTGATGTAGATGGGATTTATCCCTCCCATATGACAAGAGTGATATCTGTGGGCTTCTTGATCAAGTAGAACTACTAAATACATGATCATGCTCAAATGAGTCAATATGAGATATTGAGCTCATTTGTTTGAGTGAGTCTATTCGGGGATAAAGAAATATAAAGATTGATATCGAGGATGGCACGGTCTATGCCTCATTGATCAATCTAGATATCGAGGATAGAAGGACATCATCATACATTATAGTAGTCACGAAAAGATTAGGTCGGATCTTGACTTTCTTGTCACTTGGGTAGCAATGATGCATTGCTAGATGTCGCTCATTGCTTATGTGTCTAAAGCAGTTTAGACACATTACCAGCATTATAAAAATCTATTGGGTCACACACAAAGGACACGATGCTTCAGAGATTGATTGATTTTAGTTTGACTAAAATATGATCCAAATTGGATTAATTGAATTAGATTCAAGTGAATTCAATTGGATTATGAGATTGAGTCTAATTTGAGTTAGACTCATTTAGATTAGACTCAATCAAATTTGAATGAGATATTGATTCATTAAAATATTTAATGAATTAATAATAGAGGAAGACCAAGGGTTTTTCTCTTCATTGGATAAAGAGAAGATGAAGAGCCAACATAAGAAACATGTGCTCTATTTGAATTTTAATTGACTTTAATGTGGGGAACCTAAAGAGGAAAAAATTTCATATTCATGAGATGAATATAAAAGGTTTTTCTTGTATTTTTCAAAGGTGCACAATGCATTTTGAGTTATCTTCTCCCTCTTGGCCGAACACCCCTTTTCTTCCTCCTCCTTGTTTTGGCTGAATCTTCTTGTGTGGCTAGCACCACAAAGGTGATTCTTCTTCGAAGCTTGAGATTGTGTTCGTGTGGATACACATAGAGGCATGGACACTTGAACGTGCAAGAGATCCGACGAACTGAGGACGAGCGGGATAAGCGAAGGGCACGCTTCAAAGCTGTAGATATATTAGATAGATAAATTGAACTTCATAAGACTTTTCTTTAGCATGGATTGTTCGTTGGGATCATATTTCCACTACAAATGTTGTTGTTTGTCGTATAGGATTTCCTATAGTGGTATCAAAGTCACTTGCGAAAGATCGTATAAAGTTTTATGTACTTTTATATGTGATATAGAACACAACAAAAAAACTACGAATTAGCGACGGACTAATTCCGTCTCTAATCCGTCTCTAATCGAGATTAGCGACGGATTAGAGACGGAAAAAAGCCGACGCGAAAAATTCGGTCGCTGACGTCACTTTAGCGACGGAATTTATATTTCCGTCGCTAAATAGAGACGGACTCTATAATTCCGTCTCAAAAAAAATAGCGACGAAAATTATTAGTCCGTCTCTATTTAGAGACGGAATTTTAAAAGTTCCGTCTCTATTTAGAGACAGATTTTTAAAAGGCCATCTCTACCTAGAGACGGACATTTAAAAGTCCGTCGCTATTTAGCGACGGACATTTAAAAGTCCGTCTCTAAATAGAGACGGAGATTTAAAATTCCGTCTCGATTTAGAGACGGAATTTTAAAAGTCCGTCTCTAGGGTCCACCCATTAGCCACGAACTTATAAATGTCCGTCGCTAGATTTTAATGATTTTTTAAAATTCTTTACCTGTATCATATTTAGAATCCTGTTTACAATCTGAATAATAACATATCGTAATTAAAATTTAAAATAAACACTGCCTCACATATCTAAACTCTGCATCACATATCAAAATACTGTTTACAATTTGAACAATACGACACTGGTTCACATATCAAAATTTCGATATCGTAATACAAATTTCATCAATACATAATACTTAATACTGTATCATATGTCTAAATACAATGCTACCAAAATATTACATATCTAAGCATCACCAGCCTTGACCTTGCCGCAGTCCTTGCAACTCCAAATCCCAACTGCTTTTCTTTTCACCACAAACTGTAAAACCAATATCACATATCTTCAATATAGATTGTATCAATATAGAGAATCATAATAAACAAAAATAACCAGATGGAGTATCAATAACCAGATGGAGTATCAATATTAGCATATTTTTGAAAAGCAAAATAAGTTGCTTTTAGTAAAATCTAGAGACAATTGCTTCATTCAACAATAAAAAGATTGGGTTTGTAGAGGTGCAATGACGAAAAAGATGCATACTGGAAATGCAATTCATAAAATGAGAAGAATACATTCTGCAATGAAAAGAAGACCTACTGCCAACCTAGCTATACTTAAACAAGGAAGACTGATTATGACTGCCAACATTCTATGAAATAAACATCTGAAAATTTGAATTGTGATTAAGAAATTCGGGCGAACATTACCACTAAATGTGTTGGAGATGCAAGGCTGCTCATTTGTATCGGCAAGGGCTCATTAATAACAAACCAAATATGTTAGCAAGTATATTTTTAAAAGAGGAGGATCAAGCACACCATAAGCACATCATGAAGGAGGTGAGATGAAAACTTGGCTGCAACCACATTTGAAACCACAAAAATAGAAGAGCATTGTATCAAAAATAAATAAATAAACTTGCCAGAAATAGGAGAAGCTCTATAGGAAGAAAAAGATGTAGGAACAAACTGAACTTACACATTTCCAGTTGCGTCCAACAAAAACCTGCAGTAACATAGAAAAGGCAAAATATCAGATGCAGCAGAGATGATAAGTGCATGGGTATACAGGATCATGCATTCTATTTATAAAGTACAACATTAATTCATAAAAACTCTAACCTGTTCCGTTATCATTGTACATATCAACATCAACACCCTCAAGCTAGCTAAGAACCATATGACAAGATACAAAAATACAATGATATAAATTTACGTAAAAAATTCTACTTACCTCGCAGGCAGCTACTGATCAGGGGCATTCAGGTCGGAGAAATCCATCATCTAATCTATTGTACATCCAAGCTTTATTCATATACATTGTATCCTTCTGCAAAAATAACTTTTAATTGAATATAAATAATATATTAAATTGAACGCAAACATAATACCAATTATGAAGTCAATTATCTAATTAATTTAGTCATTAATTAATGAATCAAACTCATTTGAATTTACTTAATGATTTAAACTCATTTCTATTTACTTCAAGAATTTATTTCATTATTATTTAAGTTATTTTAATTTTATTTTAATGAGTAATTACACATATTTTATCACCACGGGCAAAATTACTGTAAGCCCTAAACGATCACAAACATATTTTATTACTATCAAAATTTCAATCTCTATCAAAGCATATACTGATCATATTATGAATTTTATACAAAACTAATTTATTGAGAAATAAATAGTCATTTAAATTAAAAAAATAAATCCTTTTGATTTTCTTCATGTCATTCATCCTTAGGTTCCAACTATGTCAATCAATATATTGTGGCCTATTAGTACAATTCATCCTTAGCTTGAATCTGATGCTTAGGGCAGTAACCACATTGTGCACCTGTGAACCGAGGCATCTTTGACGGATGCCATTAAGTTTGAACATTCTTCAAGTAGATTTGATAATTATCAAATTGGATCATTTTAGATCCGAATGAAATGCTATGGATTTTTAATCAAAACCCTAACCTAAGGTTCAGCTAACAAATTTTTAATCAAAACCCTAACAATAAGGTCGGATAATAAATGTCAATCAAACCCTAAACTGATAATTTTGAAAACTAAACTGATCAAAATCCCTAAACTCATCAAAGCCCTAAACTCATCAAAATCCCTAAACTCATCAAAGCCCTAAACTCATCAAAATCCCTAAACTGATCAAAACCCTAAACTAAGGTTCAAAACCGGTTACCTCAAAAGAGAACAGTGATGGCAGCAGCCGGAGCAAGGAGCCGACGAAGAGAGGAGATGCGAGCGGGAGCGGGAGCCGGAGCAAGGGCCAGTCGCGTCGGTGCGAGCCGGAGCACGCGTGGGGAGAGCCGGAGCAGGCGGCGCGGTGCGAGCGGGAGCAGCAAACCGATCGAGCACGCGTGGGAGAGCCGGAGCAGGCGGCGCGGTGCGAGCGGGAGCAGCAAACCGATCGAGCACGTGGGGGAGAGCCGGAGCAGACGCGGGGGAGAGCCGGAGCACGCGGGAAAAAGGATAGGGATTTAGGGTTTTGCGACGGGAAGAGAAAAAAAAAGAGTCGGCTCGGGGGCTTAAGTATTAGAGACGAATTAGAGACGGAAGTTTATTCCGTCTCTAATTAGAGACGGATAATTTACTTCCGTCGCTAATTAGAGACGGAAATAAATTATCCGTCTCTAACTAGAGACGGAATGAAATTATCCGTCTCTAATTAGAGACGGAAATTAATTTCCATCGCTAAAGTCTTCTTTAGAGACAGAAATTAATAATTTCCGTCGCTAACCTTAGAGACGGAATAAATTCCGTCTCTAGTTCCGTCTCTATTTTAAGGTTTTCTTGTAGTGGAAGTATGACATATGTTTGTTATGGGTTGCATAATTGTATGAGTATTTTGTCTATATACAAAGGTTTGTGTTGGTCAAACTAAAAGGCTATAGCATCATCATACATATGATAGTGTGCTATAGTTTGATTGTATTTGACAAAAATTTTATAACCTATGATGTTCATGTTGATGAGGTTGTGTCAGTTTGTTAAGAACAGATTGTAAACAATCTTTTATGATCTGTTGAGAATAGATTGTGTGATTTGTTGCAAGGATGCAGCAACAGACAAGAGGGGGTTTCAGTTCATTCTAATGAATTTTTGGCACCGACTCATTCAAGGAGTCAATAAAATAAATTTTATTTCAGGGGCGCTGCCCCCGCACCCCGTAAGGGGCACTGCCCCCTTAACCCCGCTCGCTAACCGGCTAGTGAGACTGCCGTGAGGTTTTAACTCATGACCAATTTTTACAAGCATAATAAAATTGATGTCCTAGATCTATTTTTTGTGTGATGGATGCCATGGTGCATGGTTATGGCCCTTAACCCCAATATTATTATGGTTGTGTGTATGTGCATGTTGTAATGTAATTCATAATATGACCTGTGTGTCATGCCTTAATCTCTATTTTTCTAGTTGTAAAATTAGATTTAGACTCAAATGTAACTCAAGTTTTCTTATTTTGTAATACACAAAATGAGGAGTGGAAAGTCCATTGAAGGATGAAGTTACAAGAAAGATGTCGACGACACATGACGACAGAAGGAAGCACTTAGAAAAGATGTTATCCCTAGATTGACCATTTGATTTTCTCATTGGCTTGAGAGGATCATAGTATATGAGTCATAACCATGTCACGTTTATGCTTATATGTTGATATATGTCATGTGTGTATGTGATGCATGCTTAGATAATAATTTTATCTTAATTAAGTTAACTCGATATGCATACCAAAGTTTCGTACTCACTACTACCTCGATCATTTGTTATTAGGTTTGCCAAAACAAAGTACTAACTCAATATGCCTACCAAAAGTGCACAATGCATTTTGAGCTATCTTCTCCCTCTTGGCTGAACACCATTTTTCTTCCTCCTCCTTATTTTAGCCGAATCTCCTTGTGTGGCTAGCACCACAAAGGTGATTCTTCTTTAAAGCTTGAGATCATATTTGTGTGGATATGGATAGAGGCATGGATATTTGAATGTGCAAGAGATCATGCAAACCAAGGATGAGCAGGATAAGCGAAAGACATGCTTCAAAGGTATAGATCTATTAGATAGATAAATCGAACTTCATACGAGTTTTCTTTCACATGGATCCCTCGTTGGGATCCTATTTCCACTATGAATTTTATTGTTTGTCACATAGGATTCCCTACAACATTCACTTGCCTATAATCTCTAGGTGCCTTCCAACACCACATGGTTAGTATCTTTTCTAATCTTTTAGAATATTTCATGGAGGTATGCATGGAAGATTCTACTATGTATGACTCATCTTTTGATACATGTTCAACTATGATTGATTTTGTTTCAACTCTTCCTTACCTCGTATGCATGCGGTAGGTGTGTTTTTTTTCTTGATCTTACATTTTTTTATAGGCACTTCATGCACAATTTCAGCAAATTTGTTCCTCAAAAATTTCTATTGAACAAGGCCCTAACCTTAACTACAACCATCACACTTCCAAAGTGTTTACTCCAACTGAACTGCCTCCAACCGTCCAGAAGAACTTTCAAAGGGAAATGGTAGAAGGAGTCGTCCTTACCTCAACTGTAATTATTCCACCTCCAAAGTGGATGCTACAATTGAACCATCTCCAACCACCTAGAAAAACCTTCAGGGAGACAATGATAGAGGAAGCGATGCTTACTGACGTTGATCACGTGAAGAAGGCTCTCACCTCTACTCGGACCATCCCACTCCCAGCCTAAATGCTACTACTGAATCACCTCAACCATCAGGAAATAAGGGGAGTCTATTCCTTTCCTTTCTTTTTCTTGTTGTTTTTCTTTGTCTTTTTATTTGTGTGTTTGTTTGCTTTGTTTTCCTACTTTGCACTTGGTCTGGTCTTGTTTTCACTTTGTTAGTTTTTTTTGCATCTCCTTTCATGTTCTCTTATGATGATTTGAGAATCATAAAAACTTATTAAGTTTGACTATCGAGTTTTAAATTCCATGACATGATTGAGATTGACTACATTAATTGCATATAGTCACTAGTTACCTAGTGAGGATTATTATCATGCTTGTTCTTTATCTTCTTTTTGTGTGTATTTGCGTTCATGACAATTGTTATTCTAGAACTTACTTTGTTTGTTTTTGAGACTACAGTATCATATGCATGCATGAATGTGATGAAGGTCATCTTTCTTGTTCACTTTCTAGTTTCTTCTCTTACTTAGTTATTGTGACTAGTTGAATAATCCACCCTAATACCTTCATTATTCATTATATTTTCCTTGCCATTCCTTCATTGGTTTGTTTCTTCCCTATCCTATGATGAGAGTATTGGTTGATCTCACTATTGATAACATTGTTCAAGACGGGGAAAGAAAAAAAGAATTTTTTTTCCAAACATTGTAGCCTTGTGTGGTGTTGTGATTGAAACAAGAAGGAACATTTTTTAGATGAGCTCCAGAGTTGCCTATAATAGTAGTGATAAAGTCTTTGAAAAGATTAATATATATTCATTTGGTATCATTAGACGACTCTCACCAAGAGTTTTAGGAGATGTACAAAGAAAGTGAGTATTGGAAGCTTGGGTAAGCTTTTGTGTATATTACTTGTTTGTATTCATCATGTTGATCATTCCAATGCTCTCAAATTCTCTTTGGTTTCTCTTTGTGCATCTATCTTGTTTGTTTCTGTTAGTTCCTTTTTGCTCCATTACAACTCTATATAAGTCCTTTTGATTTATATGTGTATATGTTTATAGTGGTGGAGAGTAGAAAATAAGCAAATAAATGGTAGTGCAATATTATGAGTAGCATTGAGTGGAACTCCATCTTTATAGCTTATGAGAGTGAAAGTGAAAATATTTAATTTGTGGGGCTCTATCATTCTTATTTATTCAAGTTGATTGAAATCAACATGCTTATTGACTAGTTTAATAATTAGATTCATGAATGTTTTGATCCTTGAAATTTTGATGGTCCTAAGCAATTAGCTTTTGCTATATTCAAAGTATTAATAGGGGACTAACTAGGAGATGAGTTGTTAGTTGCTTTCTAGTTTTGTATATTTGCTTGAGATGTGTAAAAATAAGTATGAGGAAATTTGATAACCCACATTGACATATTATTTTAACTCTTATACTTATCGTTTCTATCCTCTCGTATGGTTAAATATTGATTTATATCATATTTTATGAGTTTGGATTTATTTTGAGATCATTATAATTTTTGCTTCATTTATGACATTATTTCTTAAAATGTAAATACGGTCTTGTAGGAAATTAAAGATAAGCCATGAACTCAAGTCGAACTGAATCAATCTTACCACAAAGCTAAAGTTAAAGAGAGTTGGTTCAAAATCGAAAAGGGTTCGGTTCAGTTGACAGTGGTTCACATTGGAGGGCTGGTTCATCAAGGAATAGAGGCCAGTTCACTTCCTCAAGCAAATAACATGGTTTAATTGGGAGCTTAGTTCATCTTGGTTCAATTCACTTGGAGAAGGATGGTCGGTTTAGTTGGAAGTAAATCTTCATCTCAAGGAAGCAACGCAACCCTCATGCGGATTCCATCTCATGCCCCTCATTCTGATCACAACTTTCCTCCTTGACTGAGCACCACCCTCATCCTAATCTCACCGAATGCCACCACCACCGGAGCTCGATCTTCCTCACGCAACCATTGGGGTAAAGGGGATTCCCTTCCTCATCCACCTCCATCTCCATTCCGCAACCCAGAACAAGCTCCAACCATTTTCCTCCATCCATCGAGGAGAAGAAACAAAAGGGGATTCCCATTGTTATCTCTATTCTCATCCCACCACCAACAAGTCATCTGCTGTCATCTAGCTCACAGAGAGGGAAGGGGATTCCCTTCCTCTTTGAACCATCCATCTCCACCACCATCCTCAACCGGAGCCTTGGGGATTCAAAGATCCAAGAGGTAGCTCCCATCCGAAGCTCTCATCACCGCATTCCACCTTCAGACAGACCTTCAGATTGTGGAGAAAAATTTCTACAAATACACCGTAGTTGGAGATCGAACCGCGGATGCCTGGGTGATAATCTAAATGTCCTACCGTGACACCATGGCCCCAGGAACTTAGTCTTCATATTTACATTTACTTATAAGTCTTCATTTAGCTTCTTTAATTGCAACATAATCTTCATTTAACTTCTTTAATTGCAACATATTTGTCTTAATGCCCCTTACACTTTTGCTACTTTAATTAATATATTTTACTTTGTTTAATTCCTATTTTGTCTTGTTTTGTTGAACGCTTTTCGTTATGTATTCGTTACGATTAGATTAGGGAGGCTTTACTTTATGTTTCATTCAATTCTTACACAATCGTAATTTAGCTAGATTTGCAACGCTTGTTTTATTTCAATAGTTAGGTTAGATTAGATTAGGATTTACGATGCCATTGTTTCATCAATAAAACCTCCATTTACAACCTCAAAAACTCAAAATCCTATTTACCAATAACTAAATCTTAAGATTATCATCTCCATTACATTCATTGATAGAGACGATCCGAGTTATTCTATATTCACTAGTTAGGACAAGTTTGGTAATCCGAATTGTAAATGTAGTACGACAATACGGTTTATCACGTCTCCATCGATCCTACATATATCACTTGATACTTCGATATATGCAT
>NW_027431487.1:0-2044 GCF_044706935.1 Curcuma longa
TACTGTCGTGAGATCATTAGATTGCTAGTGTTTGCTGATAGTAAATGCCGAAATTTGGGGACCAAATTTTTATTAGTGGGGGAGAATGTAAAATACGGTAATTTAAAAAAAAAAAAAAAGGGTGTTAATGGTTAACGGGTTTAAAATCCGAAACCCATTAGGAACCCATAACCCCTGACGCTTCTTCTTCTTCTGTTTGCGTGCCCGACTTCTCTACCCTCACGCAGTAAATGGGGCGACGCCGCTTCTCCTTTCCTTCCGCGTGAAACCGCTGCCTCCTCTTCCGTTTTCTTCTTCTCCTTTTCTCCGCCGAGCCGAAGAATCCTTTCTTCTCCTGGTGGAAACGAAGCCTTCTCCTTTTCTGCAATCGTCCTACTGCCGTTGCCTCTTCCTTCGTGTCCAAACTTGCGCAGCGTCGGCCGTCGGTCCCGGATTGAGCACCGCTGCGTGGAGAAGAGGCCAACACCTCTCCCTCTTCTTCTCTGTGCCCTAGCCGCCACCCTTTGCCGCCACACCTCTTTCCTCGACCGGCTCTGCTCTGTTGAGGTTTTGCCGCTGTGTGGGGAAGAGGAACACCGGAGTTTTCTGTTGGAGCCGTTAGTTGACCTTGGCCGATTGCTTCTAGCGCTTGGCAAGAGGCATATTTTTGTGCTATCTCTTGATCTGCCAGAACATTGAACCGGATTTTGGACGGAGGTTATTTTCGGACACGAACCAGTTTCGAAAGGCGGGTATTATATTGTGATATGTATAGATTACTATTACTGGCAGTAATTTTGTTTGCTTACATATGTCTATGTTGAGCATTTATCACCTCATGTTATTGGTACCATGCTGTTATCTGCTATTCATTTGGCATATTAGCATCTTGATAGATTTACTGTTCATTGGATATATGTCATCTTATTTCTGTTGCATATTGGTTACGTAGCATCTCTGCATTATTACATGCTGGCCAGCATTCTGTCCACTCGGTCACGCAGTAGCAGTGACGTCAGAGTGCACAGAGGTCACCACCATATCGCGACCTCACCATTTGAGTGTGATGGATCAGACCATAGTTCCCACGCGACCTCACATATGGGTGATGGTGACGGGTATGATACAGTTCCCACGCGACCTCACCATTTGAGTGTGATGGATCAGACGGGCATAGTTCCCACGCGACCTCACATATGGGTGATGGATCAGACGGGTATGATACAGTTCCCACGCGACCTCACCATTTGAGTGTGATGGATCAGACGGGCATAGTTCCCACGCGACCTCACATATGGGTGATGGATCAGACGGGCATCAGGGTGACCAGGACATGTCATATCTACATGTTGCATATTGCATGATTACACTTGCCTTTGGTTATGTTTACTGTATTTGGTTATTGCACATGTTTGACATGCGCTTACAGGAGGCTTATATATCTGTTATGGACTACTTTACATGGTTATCGGGTACTAGTATGTACACTTCTTTTTGTTTTTCAGTTATGCAATCTTATTACCTTCATGTAGATTATACATGCATGACTATTACTGCTAGGGATAGTTTATTATACATGTCCACTATATACCCGCTGAGTTCTTTGAACTCACCCCGTTGGATTATATGTTTTTCTTTCAGGTTGATGTCTATCTGGAGAGAGCCGCGCTGCTAGTCCCCCTGGCGACAAAGTTGGATTTTTTGTTGGTTTATGGTACTCTGTATAGTTGTCATATTATCGTACTTCTGGAGTCTACTCTGATTTCAGTTTTTTTTTGGATTGGGTACTTTGGTTGTTTTTCTCAGGTTTTCTCTTTGGTATACCTATTGAATATGTTTCTACGCTAGAGTGTGGATCAGCTTATATAGTTATATCTATGTTATGGTGTGCATGTGTATGTGGCATTGTTATCATTTTATTTTGTTTATTTATTGTTATAAAACCATAGATTGTTATGGATAGGCCGTGTTGGCCTTATTGTTATATATGTATTCAGGGAATTGCAATTGTTACAGGGGAGATGCTGCCGAAATTTTCGGACAGCCGTCTCCCGGGGCGTGACAA
>NW_027431488.1:0-2760 GCF_044706935.1 Curcuma longa
TGTAGGATCGGAAACACGCTAGAGGGGGGGTGAATAGCGTGTTTGAACGCTTTTCGATTTTTCGTAGAAAACTTGAGTGCGAAAGCGGAAGCAAATAAAACAACGAGTAAGCAAGATAATGCAGTAAAGTAAATGACACAGTTTGTTTTTACTTGGTTCACAGCGTAACGCTGCTACTCCAAGGCCCACGGTCCTTGACCGTTTACGTTGGGCAATCCACTATCTCACTTGCCCCTGTCCGGCAGCAAGTGTATCGAAAATTCAAGTACAAAATCGATTACAATATTGATATGAATTGAAGTACAAATGTTACCAAACGTTCGCTCCCCAGAAATTGAATTCGGCGTTTTCGGTGTCAAGAACAGTTGCTTGAGGCAGGCACAGCATCGACGTCGAAGTTGGAAGGCTCGGGAATCACGGGAACGGAGTTTGGAAGCGTTGGAATTGAATTGCTTGGCTGCTGCTCGCGAGGGGCTTATATAGCCGGCCTGGGTCGACTCAGATCGCAATCTGGGTCGACTCCAGCTGATGTGGCAGATAAAACTTTATCAGCTTCGTCGCTTATCCCTCCTGAGTCGACTCTGATCCCGTTCTGGGTCGACTCCAGTCGCGGTGGCGGCAGCGGCGATAACTTTTTGACCTGGGTCGACTCAGAAGCTCTTCTGGGTCGACTCCAGTCCGATCTGGCGGAGACCTTGACGCGCTGACTTCCGGAATCGTGCTGATTAGGCTGGAGTCGACTCCAGAGCTCATCTGGGTCGACTCCAGACCCGAAAAACTAAGTTTTTCGTCCGGAGTTAGCTTTCGTCGGGTTTTTCCTTCCTGCACAACAAGTTAGCCCAAATATAACATAGGAAGGAGTAAGTTGGTTCACCGAACCAACTTCGAGTCTTAACTTCGGATCTCCGGTGAGACCCTGGGTTAGACCGGCGCCTACTGTTCCTCGTAGGAACGCGTCCTCACCCACTCCCCTCGGGAGAATTTACCTGATGCCAACCAAGTCCTCCTGACCCGTTGGACTTTTGCTCGGCTCTGTCGTTGCCCCCCAGGACTTGAACGCAACTGATCCTCCTGATCAGTCCATTCTTCTCTGCAACTTGGTCCTCCTGACCAAGTCCAGTTCATCTGCAACTTGGTCCTCCTGACCAAGTCCAGACTTGTGCCTGGTGCACTTTGACTCTGCCAAGTCTTCATGCCTAGCCGCACTAGGACTTAACCTATTTTCTGCACACTCAATTCAAGCCTGGTTAGCCAAACCACATACTTAACTTGATCCTAGTTCCATAATCAAAACTCAGGTTTGATCTGCTAGTGCTTCCTGCACTAACACTGAGGATGTGTCAGATTAAGGGGGAGAGTCTGATATAAAAGAATAATGACTAGTTTTTCAAAACTTATCTATTTTTAAAACCACTTATTTTGAAAATTCTTTTGAAAAACTATTTCAAAAATCTACTACAAAAGTTATGTTTGCAAAAGTATTTCAAAAACTCATCTGAAAACTAAGTTGAAAAATATCTTCAAAATCTACTTTGAAAATCAAAATTATATATTTTACAAAAATTGAGTTTTGAAAAATTAATTTAAAAGACTTATAAATTATTTGAAAATTTTTCTAATCTACTATGGTCTTTCAAGAATTATCAAGACTTAGACGTGACCATAGGGATACCTTTATTGTTGGTGCAAGAGAGAATGAACTTAAAATATTAAAATCTTTTTGATGTATGAAAAGGGGGAGAAGGGACCTTAAGTTAATAATATAGATTTCTCCCAGAAAATTAAACCCTGACCTATATTAACTTAAGAAATTGTCAAACATCAAAAAGGGGGAGATTGTTGGTGCAAGATGCACTAAGATCTTGCCTAGAGTTTCGATGTTTGACAATACACCTAAGTCGGTCAGTTTGACCAAGGGTTGATCCAAACAGGACTTGATGTTTGGATGTGTGGAAGTGAGCGAGAAGACCTAGTCGGTTAGACTAGGCAGTGGAAGTCCTAATCTGGAAGATTGGGCAAGGGAAGTCCTGGTGAGTGAAGCTGGGCAAGGGAAAGTCCTAGTTGTAGGCTAGGCAAAGGGAAGTCCTGATTTGGAGGATCAGGCGGAAGTCTTGGCAGAGTCAAAGTGCACCAGGTAAGTCTGGACTTGGTCTAGGTGACCAAGTTGCAGTAGAAGAGCTGGGCCTGGTCTAGGTGACCGAGTCGCAGCCAAGTCTGCAGTCTAGGTGAGAGTTCTGCAGCAGAAGTCTGGGTTGGTTAGAGAGAATCGAACCGCAGTAAAAATCCTGGGGGGCAAGGACAGAGCCGAGCACAAGTCCAACAAGTCTGGAGGACTTGGTTGGCATAAATTCTCCTGAGTGGAGTGGGTAAGGGCGCGTTTCCAGAGTGGAACAGGAGGCGTCAGACTAACCCAGGATTTCGGTAGAAATCCGAAGTTAGACCCACAAGGTAAAGCTAGGTTGGCTTGGTTGTTTTCATGCTTGTTTTGCAGGAACCATAATGCAGGGTCAACTTCAACGGGTCATAACTTTTGACTCGGGACTCGAAACGAGGCACGGTCGGATGCGTTGGAAAGCCCTTTCAGAGATCTACAAAAAAGGTTTCTAGAGTTGACTCAGATTTGGGCTGGAGTCGACTCAAGAGGCTGGAGTCGACTCAGAAGTGCATTTGAGTCGACTCGGACGGCAGATAACGAGCAGAATCGAGCAGGATAAAGTTTTATCAGCCACGTCAGCTGGAGTCGACCCAGATGGGCATCTG
>NW_027431489.1:0-9556 GCF_044706935.1 Curcuma longa
GAGGAAGATTGCTACGTCGATGGTGAGGGCGGTCATGGCCTGGTCTCTAAGCTTAATGCTCTTGCAGTCGATGGTGTCGGGGACGAAGATCCACCCAGTTGCGGACATCCTACTCGAAGGGGCCCTCCAGCTTCATCCTCGTCCGCTGCAGGCGGCGGCTGTCCGCCTCCTGTGCCATTGCCTCCGGCTCGCCCCCTTGATCTCCATAAATCTAGACGCTGTCATCATTTTCTTGATTATGCTCTTCAAGTGTTCGACA
Organism: Curcuma longa; assembly: GCF_044706935.1. Classification (NCBI taxonomy): domain Eukaryota; kingdom Viridiplantae; phylum Streptophyta; class Magnoliopsida; order Zingiberales; family Zingiberaceae; genus Curcuma; species Curcuma longa. Next base: position 260 of record NW_027431489.1, read on the forward strand.
GTCGAAACGTACAAGAGGAGCGACGACTTGCACGTAGTGCGAGGTGGTGGCTTTGCTGGTGAGGTCGGCGAGTCTTTCTCCGAGAACTCTTTCTCGGTTGCAGTGTGGGTATCGTTGTCTTGGTCGCCGTCTGATTTTTTGGTGTTGCCATAGATCGATCCAACCTTCATCGGGGCTGGACCATTGGATTCTGATGTCGACGCGGTGCTTACGTTTACATCTAATTAATTTTGAAAATAAATGATGTTCCTCTTAATTTATGTATTAAATAAATTTAAAATATAATTTATACAAATTTAAAAATTAATATATCTCATTCAAAATTTAAATTTTGATCCTTTTGTTATTTCTTTTGTTTCTTTTATTATTTTACCAGGACATCACGCACTCGTAGGAGCAACTAATTATCCTTTGATGGTCCGAAATAAATTATTTCTTTTAAAATAATCAAATAATTATTTTTTCTCTCACAAATCTAAAGGTACTTTTACTTATCAAAAATAATAAGTTTGTAACTTTAAAGAATGGTAAGATTTTCTATCCCAGTGTGTTTGGGCCAAACCAACTATTATCTTATAATGGTAAAAATGAAAAAGATTTTATTTATATGTATGGATGTGAGAGGGTGATTAATTTTCTAGAAACATCAAAAACATAATGATAGCCTCACCTTCCATTTAGACCTTCGAAGCTCAAGCAAGATGGTTTTCAAACTAATTTCATAGACCTAGAACTGTCGTATGGATGAGTTGAGTTCAATGCACTTAGATCACCATGAGTTCATTTAGCAGTTTTACCTTGTTTTTTTAATAACCTAGATATCTAAGTAGTAGACTCAATTAATCTGGGAGGCGGATGATCTTTTTTTGTTTCGCCCATCGAGTAAATTTAGAAGTGTAAGCGGCTCCTCGGTCATTAGTCAATGTCCTAAATTTTTCATCCCACAAAAGAAAAATACCTTACGGTACGTTGTAGCTAAGGATTCAAACTGTAGGTGCTTGGGTATCCTATTGAGTGTCTTGCCATTGTATCGTACTTGGAGGTGCATCTTACTTTGCTATTGTTTTAATAATCCAAATATCTAGGCTCTGGACTCAACTAATCCCGGAGGCAAGAGTGGCAAAGGATTCAAGTTAAGGTTGTGGTGTAGACTAACCAGTTAAAGTGAATGTGCAAGTAGTACAGAAAAAGCCTTAGTTGAGGCTGGGCAAAGGAGACCTAGTCTAGAGGACTGACAAGGAAGTCTTAGTCAGGTGGATCAAGCAAGAAGACTTAGCAGATCAAAGCATCAGGCAGGAAGTCTAGGGGAGTTAGTGGATCAGACATCTAACGGAGCGATAGATCAACAAAGATCGGATATCAGAGGAAAGTTCTAGGGGTTGAGATTCGGATGCTAAGCAAAAATTCAACTAGGTCTGAAGAACTGGATGGTTAGCTAAGGTAATCTTTTCTGAGAGGAGTAGGTAAGTACGTGCGGCCTTGAAGGGAACAATAGGTGTCAGTTTGACCTAGAATTTCACTGGAAACTTAAAAGTCAAGACCAGACAATTGAAAAACTATCCAAACTTTAATTTCTTGTAAAATATATTTTGGGCTAACTCTGAAATGTAGGAAATTAAGGGATCAAAACATCGGGTTCTAGGCCTATGGATCCCGACGACCAGATGATCCAGGTGCCTAGATTGGGTTTAGACGCTCAGATGTCAACTGATCAAGTCAGTGAGGCAGATGAGGTGGCGAGCTAGGAGTGGTCGGAGACACATCAGCTTCTAAGCGCCCGGAAGGCTCTAAGCACCCAAAGAAGGATAAGGCGAAGCGAAGTTAAAGCTGACCCAGCAACCTCCATGTCAGCGTTCCAAGCGCCCGAAAGTGATATAGGTGCCCAGAGATGCTAAGTCAATGTCGAGGGCAGATCGACGAGACGATGTGGAGATGCCCGAAAGGCATTCCAGGCGCCCGAATAAGTCTATAAAAGCAGTTGTGAAGGGGAACCCTAGAGCATCAACTTACACTAACTTAACGACCATTCTGCATGTGACCGAAGCACTTGAGACGCCGTCGTAACGTCAAAAAATGCACCGACAACCACACGAACATCCTACTTATATTGTCAGTAAAATTAGTCTTTATAATTCATCTTTTGTACTTGAATATTAGGACGATAAAAGTTGATCCTATATCCTCTAAAGGCGAGACTCTTTCTCGTAAGAGAAAGAGTTTATTAGTGGGTTGTCCATTATAAGCGGTCAAGAACTGCAGGCCTTGGAGTAACAAACAACGATTGTAGACCAAGTAAAAATAAACTTGTCTATTTTTGTATGTTACTATATCTTTCACTGTGTTTTATATACTCGATTTATGAATTTCTCGAATACATTAAAAAGCAACAAACATGCTATTCACCCCCTCTAATGTTCACTTCGATCCTACAATTGATATTAGAGTGAGAGGTGCTCGAAATTAGTGCAACCACTAATCGAGCAAATTTTTTATCGCTTTACCTTAAAAAAAGTTTTCTTCCCACATTACTAATCCAAGACTAAGTCTTGGAACGTTCTTGTTGTTCATTTTTTTGTGCAAGAATTTTGCGATGGCCCATTAGAAAGGCTACAACACCGCTAGACCTTCCCTGTTCTCTAGTGAGGACTTCATGTATTGAAAGAGAAGAATGGAGTGCCACTTGAAGACTCAAGTGAAAATGTGGATAATGATCCAAACCGACTTCATTCTCCCAATCGACGCAGATGAAATCCCACAATCCTGTGAGAAGTGGGACAATGCTACAAAATGCAAGATTGAGGCAGATGCAAAGGCCACCCAAACCTCGCAATGCGATCTCACCAAGGAAGAGCTCAATAGAGTGGACCCTTTCATAAGCACAAAGGACTCATGGGATAAGCTCATTGAGCTACACGAAGGGACCTTCGACACTAAGATAAGTAAGCGTGACTTACTCCTTGATAAAATTTATAACATAAAGATGCAGGATTGAGAATCTACAAGTGGGCTATATGCTAGGATTCGAAACCTACTCAATAGTCAATATGTCATAGGACAACCAATGAAAAATTGAGATATCATCAGGTACGCTTTGAAAGCGTTCCCATAAAACACCTTATGGGAATTAATGGTTGATGTTTACAAGGTTTCTAGAGACCTTTCAAAAATCAAACTTGACAAACTTTTTGCTAAATTCGAACTCCACGAACAAACTAACATCAATTTGGCAAGAGAGGTATTGCTCTTCTTGCAAGTCAAACGAAGAAGAAGGAGCAAAAGGCAAAACACCGACCGAAGTCCGAATCCTAGGATGAGTCAGATTCAGACAGCAACGATGAAGTCACCATCGAACTAGTTAACCTAGTTTGGAAAATGTTCAAGAAAAAGGACTTCAGAAGGTTGGATATCAGAAAAGTAATCTAGAACAAGCAAGTTAGGTGCAAGGCCGAAGTAACGTACTATAGCTGCAATAAGAAAGGACACTTCAAGGCGAAGTGTCCTAAACAAAAGAAGGAGAAGAAAGCAAGGAAGAGGGCACTAAAGGCAACGTGGGGCGAGTCTTCCTTAGAAGACTTAGACGAAGAACAAGCGAGCTTCCTAGCTCTACCGGCATGAGACCAACTAGCCGAGACTGAGTCTGAACCTGACATCAAATCTGAAGCTGAGTTCGTGTCAAGTCATGAATTCGTATCTAATTCAAAAGGCTCTAACCCCAATGTAAACAATAAGTTAATTGAAAAATTATATTCTATAATCTATTGTTTGTCTCATAAACTTGCTAAATCCATAATCCGGGTTAAGTTTCTCCAAAGGGAGGTTACATCCTTAAGGAGAAGACTAACCCTAGCTCCTAAACAGGAGGTGTTCAGAGTGAAACTTTGACTCAAGTCCAACAACTTGAAAAAGAATACCTTGAAAACTCAAGTTGGGGATCTTAAAAGTGTTGGGATCATCCCAGTGCAATGTGTGTGTTTACACATTTTACAAACGTGTGCAGCGGAAATAAATTAATAATTAACTATAATTATTATATCACACATGCATAAATAGAAAATAACAGAGTACAAAGCATGACTAGAAATTAAAATTTTACAAAATAACAAATTTTTCAACGCTTACCTTATTGATGACGTTGAGCAAAGTTAGCATCAATCGAGCAGTCCTTGTCGAAGTCCCGTCTCTACTGGTGATCCACGTCAAGCTCTCATCTGGATGACTTTCAAAGTCACGAATCACATCATCGTGTTCGGTACTAATTGATGATCGATAACGATCGATTCGAAAGAAAATTTTAATTCTGAAAACACACAACAACATTTGTCGCGATCATTTCCGGAGCTTTCTAACTATCATCGAAAATCATATTCTTGGTGTAGTTTTTGATAGTCAACCATTGACTACCGATTTAGGACAAATAGTTAGAACCTTTTCGATAAGGATGGAATAATCTTCGAAAATTTCATAAGCTTCCACGAAATTGACAAGCGATCGTTGGATGATCGAAGTTGATTGGTCGCAACTGGACAACTCTTCACAAGAGCTATCATCCACATTTCCTTTCTTCTCTAATAATCGTTGTTTACAAGTGTAAACAGACAATTTGTTTTCGACGGTCAGCAATCCACGAGTGAACCCATCAGCTGGTGACAAGCAAAGATCCAGCACTAGGGTTGCGGTTCCTCCTTCAGCTAGTCTGGCAGAAAGGGTTTCTCCGGTCAAACACACGAAGGAGGCAGCGGTGGCATCCAATGTCGGCTGCATCGGCTGCTCCAACAGCAGCTCTTCTGTTCCCGTTGTGCTTAGGGAAGAAGTAGAGCGTTCTGGTTTCTCCGATCACCCACGCAAAGGATGGCGACATCCAATGCTGGCTGCATCAGCTGCTCCGGCAGCGACCCTTCTGTTCCAGTTGTGCTCAGGTGAAGAAGTGGCGTCAGGCGAAGAAACGCGTTGGGCAGGGGCACTGTGTTTTAGTGAAGGGGGAGCGACATTGACGACCTCGCATGGACTAGCCATCGGCCACGCTTGAGCTAGGGCTACGGATGGCAGCGCACGCACGGACGGGAAGCCAAGGATGCCGGCAGCACGCGGGGAAGACGAGATGTCCCTTCTAGGTAGGGTTTCGCTCCTTGCCTCTCATCATCACCACACGTCAAGTGTTTCAACTCCTCTCCCTTTAAATCATGTTGTTGGCGGAAAGGAGAATCGTGAGATTCTCACGTGCCGCACCTGAGCGGGGAAGAAGAAGGAACAGGGCCGAAATCGTGCAATTCCCGTTTTATTGAGAAGCTACAGTAGCAGCGGGTGGGTCGGGCACGAACCAAGGAAGAAAAAACCTAAACCGAGGAAAACTTAAATCGGCAGAATCAGAGCGGGACTATAGCGAATCGGTCCAATTTAATTAAAACTAAATTGCTTGATTCGCGAATCAAACAATTCCGATTTGATCCAAATTAATTTTGTACATTTCATCTTCACAAGACGAAGCTCCTCATCTCTTCCATTTTATCAAAACCTCTTCCATCATGAATCAAACCAAGTTGGTTCAATTTGGTTCAAAATCGAATCGTTTGATTCAAAACCAAATTGTTTGATTAAATAACAAAATGAACTCTGATTTAAACGAAATCAGTTTTGTTAATTTCATCTTCATAAAATGATTTTCATCATTTTATCCTTTATTTGGTCCAACAAGACTTTATTTATCTCGTTCTGAGAATATAATTCTCAAACTTATTTTAAGTCCTTTAGAGAACTTGTAGTGCGTGTGACCCAATAAGTTCCCAGTTATGTTGGTCGTCCATAATTAACCATTAATTATAAAACGATCATGAGTGACACCTAGTAGTACATCATAGCACCCAATTGATCAAAAATCAACGATTGATTCTAAAACATCTTCTAAACCCTTCAGCAGCTCCAATTAAATGTGTCTCGTTCCTTTCACTGTCTTATACCCGCTTAGTTCAGGACATGGTCTATGTGTGTCAACCCCCACTAGGCTGACTACGTCACACCTAGCCCAAGCTAATTTTCTTATCTTGTGGATTCAAGTTACTTGTACATATGTCCAAGAGTGTCATACTATTGACATGTAATGCCTTGGTCAAAGACTTTTAGTAACAATCTTGACAAGCAGTCGTAAGGTATACGTCTCTTTTTTAAAGGAGTGGTGAATCCTCTGTGGGCTATTCAAACACCTTCAGGTACTTTGACTTATACCCAATCATCCCGAGTTCACATCTCCTCGAAGATAATTATTTAACATGTCAAAGTATAAGCCTCCATGATCAAGGTGACTTGAATATCGCAAGTCAAAGGAAACTCACACTTAAACTGTACTAAGATCTTCTTTGACATATATATAGAACCATATGAAGTCTCAAGGCAGGTCACTCCAATGAATAAGTTACCTTTAACTAGCATCCATGTTTAACTTTCAACATACAATGCCTCCAGCCAGCGAGGTTAGCTGTTTGACTAACTAAGGAGTTTAAATGTGCTAGTCTCAACAGAATCGATGTTGTTCATGCTTATCAATTCCTCGACTAGGAATAATTTTATATATTCATAATTGCATATATAGATATGCTCACTAGTTGTGATCCAATCATAAATTTTCTCATGCTATGATTTATATTGCGGACATTCAGTAATTGAGTTGAGATCCAACCAAATACATAGAAATGTGCACTCAAATAGTGAATTGTTATTTATCCAATAAATAATATAACGGTAAGACGATTACCTTAGGACACCTCTCAAATCTAACAAAAAGATTACTGAAAAGGTTCACTTCGGACTCCAAGTATCTTGACGTGAAGGTTGGGACTCAAAGGGTTGTGTACGACTGATCTGGGCATGGACACAAATCAAGACATAGATCTTATCTGTCTTTAGTTAATCGAACCCATAAATCACGAGTCCAAGTATGGGTTCCCAAGTCTAGCTTGATTAATCAAGTTGGACCGAACCAATATTAGGTCCCTAAGGATCAGATTCATTATTTGACTAGATCCATCAAGGGTCATGATCCAAAAGGAGTCAAAATCAAAACCATTCTAGCTAGATGAACTTGTTTGTTTATTTTTCATTTTTTTTCTTTATTTATTGAACTTAGACTGAACTTAGGCGAGATAAGGACAAAGGCTTGATTAATACTTGCCTAACCTAGTATAAGGGTGGGGCTAGATAATAATACGTTAGGAAAACTCAGTCTAGGTAGTTAAGTGGGGTAAGGAATATCCGACTTGGTCTACTTAGTTGAGTGGAACTAGCTGAAGCTACCATGTCAAATCCTAGACTAGTTAGACCAAAGTTTTTCATTATATTAACTAAGTATATAATTTCACGACTTAACTTTATCTTAGAAAGTGGTCGTTGTTCTGATAATCAAGGTCTCTTTGTCTCGCCACTACCTAGAAGTTAAAACCTAAAATGTATGCTTAATTGATCAACGGTTAAATTTGATCTAACTCAACGCCAATCAAGTCATAGAATCTCATACTTGATTTAATTAAAGATAAAATTGGACAACCATTTCACACAACCCATAAGATTAACTATTTGATAATCTAGAACGAGTGAGATAGAAAATAATATGTGAAAATAAATATATCTTTAAACTTCAAATTAGATCTAAACTAAATATCTTATGTGTAAGGACATAAAGATTTGGACTAATGGATGTTGAATAGTGGTTGTTCTAAGCATATGACTGAAGACATATTGAACTTCACAAAGCTTAAATTCAAAAATCTAGGATTCGTTGCGTTTGAGAACAAAAAAAAACTTAAGGTAACTAGAACAAATAATATCGAACTAATTAAGTTCCAATTTTGTTATTCGTAAAGTCTTATAATTAGTAGATCAATTTAAATTTAATCTTCTAAGTATTAGTCAATTATATGATGTTGTTACATAGTTAGATTTTCAAAATCCAAATATTTAATTGAAAATATTGATAACCCTAATATAACACTTTAGGGAATTAGGAAAAATAATATTTATAAAATTAACCTAACAAGCTCCTTAATTAAGTGTCTATTGACATAAGAGGAAACTAAGTTGTAGCACAAAAGACTAGGTCATACTCATGTAAGACTCATCTCAAAAATGAGTCAAAATGGCTTGATTAAATGTCTACCTAAATTAATTAACTTAGAAAACACAATTTATCCGAAGAAAGTCCTAGCCCAACCCAACCCGACTGTCCATGCCAGAACGCTTCATCCACCAGATCAGACGAAGTTTCCTCACGCTCTGTATCCGAAGAAAGTCGCACCTCGTCCGATTGGGAAATGGACAACGGCAACAGCTCAATGGCCAGCGATACATCAGGTAATACTCGCTGTAGTTCCACTGACGGTACTGACTCTTGTAGGTCTTCCTCTGGAACATCTTCGTCTTCATGGGAGATTGCATCTATCGAGGAGCCAGAATCTTCATGGGAGACAGCCACGACCTGCTCCTGTGAAGCAGCCGATGAGTCTACAGCATGCCTACGCTATGGACCGGCTGAAGAATCTTCAAGATGGGACGATAAACCGCCGGAAGATCCCAACTATTTACCGGCAGATAAATGGATGTCCCATCCATTTTCGAAAGGTGGTGGGGGAAGTGGTGACCTAGCGCCACTGCTGCCTTCTGTGTTTCTTCCACGAAGGTGGCCAAGCAGAAGCAGGCCCGCAGGCCTTGTACTGTTCAGAAAGCCATCTCGGCACCTGCAGCAAATCCAATCGTGGCCCAGAAAGCAAGCCCGACCCAAATCAAACCCAAATTGGCAAGGCCGAGGAGACGGTGTTTCCATTGGAATCCTGTGCAAAAGAAGAGATGGAAAGCGACCGCGACAGATGCCGTGAAGATTGGAGACGGAGTTGCTGGTCCGTCAGGAAAGAACCAGCGATGGCTCCGTACAGCCAGCCGACAAAAGGTTGTACCATATCAGCAATAATGGAGCGTGGTGGACCCGGATTCCCAGGCATCCATGTGTATGTGTCGGGCCGATGTGTAAGTGCCCACCCACTTTTTCTTTTGTCGTGTCGAATAGTGTGTCTGAAAAGCATCCAAAGGTGGTCGTCCATGTGCCATACTGTTCAACAGGGGTCCACTTGGATTCCTGATTTTGTAAAACCAGTGGCGCTCATGGTTTTGAGCCCATGGTTTTGTTAAAGCTCTTGTAAAGTGGCGTTGTCCTGCCACTTGTCTTGACTTAGGAAGGAAGAAAAGAATCTCCGCATGTGACGATGGAACCCAATGAGCACTCGGCATATGATGATTAACCTTTTCTTTTGTAACGCC
>NW_027431490.1:0-13256 GCF_044706935.1 Curcuma longa
ACAACGATAACACCTAATAGAAGCTTTAGAATTAACATGTGGTGGCTGTTATTGTGAAGGATGCGATATTAAGGGCGGAGTCGATTGTTTTGGTCACCTCTAACCATTGGCTTTCAGTTGTGTTGTTTTTCAATGACTAGTGCACGCTAGTAGCCCTCTGAAACTATCCACAACGAATAAAGACTTAGGATATATTGTAAAAGCTAGCGCAATCGTCCTAAGTATCATGTCACCATCTGTTCCTCTATCTCCGATAAGTCATTTTAGGCAATCAACTGGTAGAACTCCTTAGTATAATCATCAATCGATCTCGCATCCTGCCTTAATATGTGAAGTCGCTGGAATAGAGCGTGGGTGTAGCCGAATGGAAGGAAGTGACCTCTCGTCTTCTTCTTCATCTTCTCACAGTCGGTGATCTTGGCCTTGCCTTCTCATGAGCGTCGCAATTGTTCTCACCATGCGGATGCTTGCCCCTTGAGTTTGATGGGAACCAACATTACTTTTACCCGATCGGGCACCTTCTTGTAATAAATTTTTTTTTCTATCTCGTTGAGTGAATCAACGAATCCTTTCGCTTGTAACGTTCCTGAAAACTCAGGTAGATCAATTCAAAAATCGAAGTCTGCATACCGTTCCTCTAGACCTTGACACTCTGAGACCCTATCGTGGTTGTGGTAAGGGTTGTCAAAGGTGGACATAGAATCACAGTCACAAATTCCTCGATCTTCAAAATCCCACGCTGTCAAATGTTGGGCTAATTCTACAACTTACCTTTGCAAATCTTTAATCGTCACATTTTGAATGGTATGATCACGGTATTGAGCTTCCTCCATCAGAACCTGACTTGTGACCATGACCGTCACAACCATGATGACCTTTCATTATATTTGATACGTTCTGATACCAATTGACGTCAAACAGAATAGTGATTATTCTGGAAGTAGAAGTTTAGAGGAGAATTGTAGAGAAAATAAGTATGAGAAATTGAAAAAAACGAAGAAAAGTCGCGATGGTGTCATTTCTAGGATTTTTGTCGAAAAGTAAAATTTTATTAATAATCAAAACTGATTGAAAATGGTTAAACATGCATATAAATAAATCGTAAATCAAACTTTAATTTAAAAAAGTGAAAAATACCCAAAACTCCTAAAAATAAAAAAATTATTATAAATAGTAAAATATATATTCGAAGTCTCAAAAAAGACACTAAATGATGTTGGATGGGCCCGAAAGTAGGTCAATGCGGGTTTTATCCTGTATCAAATAAAGATCTTTGAAAGAGCTTCGATTAACAATCAACCATGTCTGCTTCTGATATCCGAGTCAAAAGTTATAGTCCATTAAAGTTTTACTCCTCATGCGCCATCCTTGCATCAGTGAGATTGATAAGCTCTGCAAAAACTTATAAGACTGATTGAGTCTCATCAGAGCTTTCTAAGCCCATCAATGAGTTTTGACAAACCTAAAGGCTTTGGAATTCTGAAATCTATACATTGAGTGGAAGAGGAGAGTGTAGAGAATGTATAGATAGTATGCAATTCTGATTATAAGCCTCCTACATAAAATAATGGGTGCTGGTTTCGAAGGACCGAGCTATAGTAGAGTTGTTTTATAAAAATCAACACTACTGTGTTGAAGAAATCACAACACAATAGTGCAGTTTTATAAATATCAACATTACTGTGTTGGAGAAATCACAACACAGCAGTACTGATTTTGAATGATCAAGACTACTGTGGTGTTGTTTTATAGATATCGAAATAATAACGAAATAGAAAGGTTGACCTAAATCTAAAGCCAATGTCATTGTCATGATTGTTGTCGCTAAATGTACATTGAATACAACGGAAGGTCTTCTACAAGAGATAGAGGACAACCAAAGTCCTCATCTCAATGAGGAAGAGAATACCGAAGAAGGGAAAACTCCAATCTCAACATCATGCCCAAATGGAATTAGGTCTCTTATTGGACCATTCCCATATGGAGTCCATAAATCATTAACAGCCTATCAATATTAATGAACTAGGCTATTGCATTCTACACATGTAATTCACATTTGATAACTTAAATCTCCTTAATACAATATGTGTTAGATTACTTAATGGGGTTTAATTTTTAATGGCAATAGTGTGTGATATTAATTCACATATTAGCTAATCAAGTGGAGACTTAATCTTTCAATCTTTCACTTGAGCTCTATGTGATACCGTATATACCAAACAACACTTTAGTTGAGTTAAGCAATGCTAAAAATTTTATAGGTTAAATACTCTCTTAAATAATCTGGTCTATTAATTTATCAGTAGAGGACTAAAGAAGTTAGAGTTATCTAAATTTTAAGAAGATTTAATAGTAATCATAGTATCAATTTCATTAATGGCATAAATCTAATGTGGATATGCAACATGAGAATGATATAAAATGTGATTTATAAATGTCAATTCTCAATTGGTCCTCCTTATGACTCAAGTAGAGTCTAAATCATGTTTACTTATATTTTATACTAAACCATAATAGTTAACTATAATTCCAATCTTATGACTCAAAATCGAGTCTTACATTATATTTACAAATACCATATGCAAACTGTAATAGTAAATCATGATGTCTTTATTTTTATAGAGTTAAAAACTTTATGTACATGTATAAACTTTAGTACGTACAATAAGCTAAAAGTATATGTGTTTAATAATATAAAATATTACACAAAATACAGATTCCCACTAAAATGGGTACTTCATCAAAAGAAAGAACCCCTATATTCAACACATGTTGATAAACACTTTGGGCGACAAACCTTTGCTGAATGGATCCACCAATATGAAATCTATCTTTATATGCTCTATCATCACTTGACTACTTTAAACTTTTTCTTTAACCATTAAAAATTTTATGTCGATGTGTTTAGACTTCGACGAACTACGGTTATTCTTGAAATACAATTCTACAATTTTATTATTATAATTGATCATTAATGACCTATCAATGCCCTAATGATCTGCAATCCTATGATAAAGTTTCACATCCATGCCCCGTGATTAGATGCTTCATGGTAGGTTATAAATTTTTTCTTTATCGTGGAAGTGACTATTAGGAGCTTGGGGTGCAAGAAGCTAGGCTCGAGCCCATTGAAGATGGTGCATTGGTAGAATCGAGTTCATGGTAAGAATCAGAGGACCTTTCAGATATATTTGAGACAGATTCTGAAGCAGAGAATGAAAAATCAGAGCTTCCGCTGTATCTAGACGCACTAGAAAAATTTCCATCTAACATGGATAAAGAGTCTTATCCATGAGGTCGACTTCTAACTGAACTTGTGTGATGTAATTCATGGACTCTTGTTCGATTGGCACTCAGTCCAGGCAAAAAATGGAAGTTGGAGAGCTCGTTTGCATACTGAGAATATTCATGGACTACTTTTATTCGGTATATTCGTTGAGAATAACCAGCTTCACTAACTTCTCTTTTGATTTTTGCAGGAATCTGATTGGGAGTCCTTCAGAAGAAGATTGATCAATTATTTGTTTCGGTAATATCCATTTGATTCTTGAGCTTTGTTCCGGCTAAAAACCGACGACAGTCAACCCACTGGTCAACAATATGCCACCTCAACCGTCAGGGGCCCAACAAGGAAGAAGACCTGCAAGATCACCGAAGAACGAACGGATTAGCTGGCGTCGGGAAGTCCCAGCAGGCCACTCCGACGCTCAAGTTAGGTTTCAGGTGGAAAAAGTAGTGAGAATGAAGAAGATAGTAGTGAGTATGCAAAGGATGCGATGCTTTCTTCATACCTGTGAGAGGCCTTATATACCTGTGAAGAGAACCTTCCACCTGTCAGCTAAGCAAGCTTTGAGGGTATCCGGGGGGACAACTTCTGATACTGTCTGACACCTGCGCCAGGGGGGATGGCATCTGAGGGACAAGGGCAAGCTGTCTGTAACCGTCTTCCAGCGTGGCGACATACCTGGCTTCTGTCGTTTAGCCAAAAAAGGGAAAGGTGATTGCCACGGGGAGGGACGATCGTGAAGACATGAGCGCAACCTGTTCCCTGCACACCAGTTCACATGCTCTTTTGTCTGTAGTGTTAATCGGATTCGAGCTAGAATTACTTGTCGGAGTGGGAAGGTAACTGTGACCGACCATGGTCGGGTTTACCCGGGATCAAGTAGGAGGTGTGTCGCCCGAGCGAACTGAACACCGTTGGTGAATGGCCGGGCGACCTGATAGATTACGCCGCGACGGGCAAATAAACATAGTTTAGGTCAACCGTATGGATTACTTCCCGGGAATTGCATTCAGGAGGTGAATTAGGCTCAGAACAGCTCATGCTTAGTAGTAGCCGGGCAAACCATGCGCCTCGGAGGGATGGCCGAGCAAATGAGCAGTATAGAGGCAGTGAGCAGAGCACCCAGAGCGTACCCCGGGGAAGGAGTTTAGGAGACCAGAGATGCTTAGGCACAGTGGTATCTGATGCGGCCGAGCAATCTTGGCTATATGGAGTGATGGCCGAGGCATCATGTGGAGGTCTGGGGATATGTTTCCCGGGCGATGACTCGGCAATGTAGCTATCCCCCGGGAGAAGGTGCAGACGATGATAGCCGGGTGAACCGGCCATAGCGTAGGAATGCTCGAGCGAAGAATCCTTAGCCTAATCTAGGATCCGGAGATGTGTTTCCCGGGAGCCGGTTCGTTAGTGTAGTCGATACTCGGGGAAAGGTATAGATGGTGACGGCCAGGTGAACCGGACCTTGTGTAGGAATGTCCGAGCAAGGGATCCTTAACTGAGCCGGGGTCCTGGGATGAGTTTCCTGGGAGATTACCCATTATACCCCTTGGATTCCCCTAACTGAGGGTACCCACATCGAGGCTACGGGCCCAGGGTTTGCCACGCCAGCTAATTTATTGACCTTTGGGGCCGCATATGATCGGGCAAGACTTCCTTGACCGTGGGCCCCTGACCCGGCCAGGACGGGCATTTTATTGACTGATCGCGCCACGTCAGGTCCGACAAGACTTACCACATCAAGCTTGATACAACTGCATGTGGTAAAGGTTAATGTCTAAATGTCTAGATCAACATGCCGTATTTGGTTTGATTTTCGAGCAGACATTTGTCATTATGTTAATCATTCAAAAGCAAAGTAAAATAGGGTTGTGATACTTGGGCCAGAAAAGTCTAAGGCAAGAAGGCTCCATTTCCATGCTGTCTTTTTCCATCCCAGAGGAATCTAAACCTTAAAGACTTGTTTTGCTTATAAAAAAAATATAGATGGACGGATTTTAAATTCATCCACAGATCGAATTTGATGTGTTTTCTCACCCGTCAAAAAATTAAATGGACGGAACTTTCCATCCGTCTTCTTTGCTTCTAGGTTGCTCGATGGCTGGCAGCGAGCATCTTGGTGACAGTAGCCGTGGCCTTATCGTCGTGTCGTGAGGTCGCGGGTGACGACCTTGCTTGTTGCGCGGTGAGATCGCGGGCGACACCGAGGCCATGGGCAATGCACGCCTTGTTGTGAGGCCACAGGCGACAGCGACCTCGTCGGGGAGGTCGGGGGGATGCGTGACCTTGCTCGAGAGGCTGCCGATGACGTGTGATCTCGTTCGAAATTGATTAATGGCATAAAGAATTTTAAATTATTTTAAATTAAAATTCATATAATATATATTTAATATAATTATGTTTTCAAATTTAAATTCGATAGCGGAAATTAGGAATAGTAAATTTTTAAATTTATAAAAATTTAATAAAATTTATCATTACAAAGCATTGGACAATGATACTATCAATGAATTCTTAGGACTCCATTATTCAAAAAATAATATAGGTCTATCAATCAGTTTTAAATGAAATTAATTGATAGATCTAGAAAATTTTGAATCATATCAAATCAAAATCAATGTACTCCTAAAAAATTTCTTAATGTATCTATGTCTTCAAATTTAGATTCAATAGTATAAATTGAGAGTAATAAATTTTTAAACTTGTAAATACTCAATAAAAATTATCTCAAACTCAATATAAAGTTTAGAACAATGATCAACACTGCTAATAGGTTCCTACAACTCCACTAATTCAAAAAATATCAAACTTTTAAATTTTCAAATGATATAAATTCATCACTTCAAACCAAAAGCAATATACTTTTAAAAATATCTTTAATGTAACTATATCCTCGAATATGAATTTGATAACGTAAATTGAGAATAATAAATTTTTAAATTGTAGAATAAAAATTTAGAGACGTACTCTCAATTTAATTCATTATTCTCAATTTACAATATCAAATTCAGATTTAAGAACATAAATATATAAAGAAATTTTTAGAAGTACATTGATTTTAATTTAAAATAATTTTTTAGATGAAAATTAATTAATAAATTTAGAGAGAAAGAAAAAAGATATTTTAAGAATACACTATATATGATTTAAGTATTATGAAAATTAAGCATGCTAAATGCGAAATCCTAAAATTTGACGCACTATATACTTTTTATTTCCTTCATCTTTCCGTTCCTTACTAAGGAACATCTTTACGCGGTGTATTCCTTTGTTTTTTTCTTGATCGCGCCTCGAGCAAAATGCTAGTATTGAATAGTAGATGATTTTGCATTCAGAGTCAACCCTTTTGCTCTTGAATAGTAAAAGATTTGAATTCAAAGTCAAACCCTTTGCTCTCCTCAGTACTCGGCTCATCCTTCTTCTTCTCCTCTTCTTCTTCCTTCTCCAAACCAGTGCTGCTTCCTTTGATGATTTCCTCTTCAATGGCTTCCGAGGTGTAAACCCTACTCTCGAAGACTAGTATTGTGCCAAGCAATGCTCCTCAAGACTTGTCTCTTCCTTCTCCTCTTCTTCTTCCTTCTCCAAACCATTGCTGCTTCCTCTGATGGTTTCCTCTTCAATGGCTTCCGAGGTGTAAACCTTACTCTCGAAGGCTTCGCAACGATAACTACGACTGGTCTCCTGATGCTCAACAACATGACCACGGAGATCACCGGCCACGCCTTCCACCCATCCAAGTTCAACTTCAGGAATCCCTCTGATGGCTCCGTCTTCTCCTTCTCCACCACCTTTGCCTTCGGCATCGTCTCCGTCGATCCCAACCTCAGTGGCCACGGCATCGTCTTCATCATCTCCCCCACCGAGGACTTCTCCAGTGCCATCGGAAGTCAATACCTGGGCCTCTTCAACCTCAGCAGCAACGGCGAATCCTCCAACCATATCTTCGCCGTCGAGCTCGACACCATCCTCAACCCGGAGTTAGGGGACATCAACGACAACCATGTCGGAGTCGACATCAACGGTCTGAGGTCCAGCAACTCCAGCCCTGCCGGGTACTATCCCGACGACGGCCAGCCTTTGAACAACTTAACCCTCCGGAGCGGCCAAGTGATGCAAGTTTGGGTCGACTACGACGGCAAGGAGAGGCGAGTTGATGTCACCTTAGCTCCGGCGCGGATGACCAAGCCAAAGAAGCCTCTTTTATCTACCAAAATTGATCTTGCCGGAGTTCTGATGGATTCCATGTTCGTCGGCTTCGCCTCTGCCTCCGGGTCTTACTTGACGTCTCATTACATTCTGGGTTGGAGCTTTAGCGTCAACGGCACGGCTCAAGAGCTGGACTTCTCCTTGCTGCCGTCGCTCCCTCGCACGAAATCGAGTGACCGATCTAAGCTCTTCGATGTCTTGCTGCCTTTAGCTTCCGCTATCTTTGTTCTGGCGGCCATTACCGTTGCTCTGTTGATCGTGAGGAGGAAGATGACGTACGCAGAGGAACTAGAGGAGTGGGAGATGGATTACAGCTCCCATCGGTTCTCCTACAAGGATTTGCACAGGGCAACGAGAGGCTTCCGGGACAAGGAGTTGCTTGGGATCGGCGGCTTCGGGAGGG
Organism: Curcuma longa; assembly: GCF_044706935.1. NCBI lineage: Eukaryota > Viridiplantae > Streptophyta > Magnoliopsida > Zingiberales > Zingiberaceae > Curcuma > Curcuma longa. The sequence goes on from NW_027431490.1 coordinate 7,893, forward strand.
TCTACAAGGGCGTGCTTCCGAGCTCTAGATCGGAGATCGCCGTGAAAAGAGTGTCCCATGAGTCGAGACAGGGGATGAGGGAGTTCATCGCAGAGGTGGTGAGTCTCGGCCGGCTCTGCCACCGGAATTTGGTGCCGTTGCTAGGGTACTGCCGCCGGAAACGTGAGCTCCTCCTCGTCTACGAGTACATGCGCAACGGTAGCCTCGACAAGTTCCTCCATGATTCCGGCAAGCCGGTGCTGAGCTGGGCGGCGCGGTTAAAGATCATCAAAGGCGTGGCGGCGGGGCTTCTCTACCTCCACCAAGATTGGGAGCAGGTCGTCATCCACAGGGACATCAAGGCCAGCAACGTGCTGCTCGACGAGGAATTCAATGCGAGGTTGGGAGATTTCGGGCTTGCAAGATTGTACGATCATGGCGCTGATCTGACATCCACCAACGTGGTCGGAACCATGGGGTACCTCGCGCCGGAGCTCGGTCGGACCGGGAAGTCCTCCACCGTGACTGACGTGTTTGCGTTCGGGACGTTCGTGCTGGAGGTCGTTTGTGGCCGGCGGCCGTGAGCTCCACGACGGAGGAGCACGTGGTGCTGGTGGATTGGGTTGTGGAGAACTGGCGAACGGGGTCGATTACGGCGACGAGGGACGCGAGGATGGGGGAGGAGTACGAGGCCGAGGAGGTGGAGCTGGCGCTGAAGGTCGGGCTGCTGTGCTCGCACCCGTTGCCGGCGGCGAGGCCGAGCATGAGGCAGACGATGCGGTATCTGGAAGGGGAGGAGCCGCTGCCGGAGCTATCGCCGAGGTACATGAGCTTCAATGTTTTTGAGCTGCTTCATAATGACGGCTTCGATGATTACCTGATGTCATTTCCGTCGACGCCGACGGACATGAGGTCAGCGTCGGCGACGTCGGCGGCGACTGCGTCCTGTGGGTATTGTTGAAGTATTTTGGTAGAACTCTTGAGGAGAAGGAGATATATTTTTTTCATGCCATTTAAACTTACGATTACAAAGCCATTATATAGGCTTGAAAGAAACTTAGAGGGTAAGTAAGCTTAAATGTTAAGTAACCGTTTTGCTTATCAAGGTGACTCTTTGGTTAACTCGTACATTAATTGCATGCATGATGGAAGAGTGATGGTCCAATTTCCTCATAATGATGGTCAACACATTAACTTTAACACTCCCCCTTAATGTGTTGTCGGATTCCAAGTTTGGCTCGGAGCTGCTCAAATCTTTCTCTCGGAAGTGCTTTTGTGAAGATGTCAGACAATTGCTCCTCAGATCGACAGAACTCAAGTTGAATTTCTCTATCTTCAATTGCCTGTCGAATGAAATGATGCTTGAGTGCTATATGTCGTGTTCGGCTGTGGTGAACTGGGTTCTTAGCCATAGCAATTGCAGATTTGTTGTCGCAGTATAGCACGGTTCCTTCAATCTGATGATGACTCGAGATCAGCTAAGATTCTTCGAAGCCAAATTGCTTGTGAAGTGGCTACTGATGCTGAGATGTACTCGGCTTCCGCAGACGATTGTGCAACACTTTGTTGTTTCTTGGACAACCATGAGAATATTGCTGAACCAAAAGAGAAACAGTATCCCGAGGTGCTTTTCATGTCGTCTAAGGATCCACCAAAATCACTGTCACAATAACCGACAAGGTTAAGTGCGTGATTCTTTTGAAAGCTTAGACCGAGGTTGGTTGTCCCTTGAATATAACGCAAGACGCGCTTTGCTGCACCGAGATGAAAATGGCTCGGACTCTGCATAAATCTTGAGAGTAGGCTTGCAGCATACATGAGATCAGGCCTAGTTGCTGTGAGGTACAATAAATTACCAATGAGGCTACGGTAATGAGTGACATCCGCTGCTTTTCCTCCATCTTCCTTTTTCAATTTCTCCCCCATAATGAGTGGTGTAGAGACAGGATTGCATCCCAGCATGTTGAATTTCTTCAGAATCTTTTCTGCATATATCTTTTGGCAGATAAAGACTGTCTCTTCTTCTTGGTAGATCTCCATGCCCAAGAAATGTCGAAGTAGACCCATATCGCTCATTTCATACTTTTGAGTCATGTCATCTTTGAACTCTTCGATCATCTTCTTGTTGCTTCCAGTGAAAATTAGATCATCAACATAAAGAGTGACTATAAGAACATCATTACCTTGTTGCTTGACATACAAAGTTGGTTCACTCATGCTCTTCTCGAATTTTGTTTGGTTGAAATAGTTGTCGATCTCACTGTACCAAGCGCGAGGAGATTGTTTGAGTCCATATAGCGCTTTCTTAAGTTTGTAGACCTTTTCTTCTTTTCCTTTGAGGATGAAGCCCTGAGGTTGATCTACATACACTTCTTCCTTCAATTCACCATTGAGAAATGCTGACTTGACATCAAGCTGATAAAGTTTCCACCCTTTGCTGGCGGCAAACGCAATTATAGCTCGGATTGTGTCTAGCCGAGCTACTGGGGCAAACGTCTCCCCGTAGTCAATTCCAGGCTGTTGAGAATAACCTTTGGCAACAAGTCTGGCTTTGTGTTTTTGAATGGATCCGTCTGGGTTGTGCTTGACTTTGTAGATCCATTTAACACCTATGACTTCTTTGTCTGTTGGTTTATCGACGAGCTGCCATGTCTGATTTTTTTCAATCACACGGACTTCCTCCTCCATTGCTTTTTTCCATGATTCTTCTTTGATTGCTTCATCAAAGTTCTCAGGCTCAATTGAACAATAATTGCATGTAGCATATATATCGTCTAATGATCTGTACCTTTTTGGAGTTGCGCTCGGAGATGAGGAGTTTGATGAAGTTGGATCAGTTGAGCTTTCTTCGTTGGGTTGAGATGAGCTTGAATCTGGTGTGCTTGGCTCAATTTCATCTTCTTTGTCAGTACTGATCAGAATGTCTTTCTTCTCAACTTTGTTTTCTTCCCAATTCCATAAAGCATTTTCATCAACTTGAACATCTCGGCTAATAATAACTTGACCCAGCTGTAGGTTAAATAGTCTATAACCTTTGCTCATGGTGCTGTAGCCGACAAAAATACATCTTTCGCTAGATTCATCAAGTTTGCTACGTTTCTGTTTTGGAATTTGAGAATAGCAAATGCTTCCGAATACCTTGAGATGGTTCACCGATGGTCTTCTACCACTCCATGCTTCAAACGGAGTCTTGTTTGGTATGGCTGTGGTTGGGCATCGATTGGATAGGTAAACGGCTGTGTAGACTGCTTCAGCCCAGAAGGTTTTGGGTAAACCTTTGTCGTGTATCATTGATTTTGCCATTTCAACGATCGTCTGATTTTTTCTCTCGGTAACACCATTTTGTTGAGGGGTGTACCTTACCGTTAGTTGCCTTTCCACTCCTTCATCTTCACAAAAATTGTGAAATTCCTTAGAAGTGTATTCTTTGCCTCTGTCACTTCTTAAGGTTTTGATGAAGCATCCACTCTGTTTTTCGACGAGACTCTTAAACTTCTTGAATATCATGAATACTTCGGACTTTTGTCTCATGAAATAGACCCAAGTCATGCGAGTGTGATCATCGATGAAAAGAATGAAATACCTATTCTGAGCATGAGAAAGGGTGTCCATCGGTCCGCAGACGTCGGTGTGGATAAGTTCCAACTTTTCTTTAGCTCTCCATGATACTCCTTTTGGGAAAGGAAGTCGGTGTTGCTTTCCAAACGCGCATCCTTCGCATACATGTTGTTTTCCTTCTATGTGAGGAAGTCCTTGCACCATACTCTTGCTAGATAACTCTTTGAGGCTTTGAAAATTGAGATGACCAAGTCGTTGATGCCATAAGGTTGATGTCAGGTAATCCGAGGTAGAAGCTCGATGAGCTTTTAGATCAGCATAATTGATGTTGAGAGCGAAGCTTCGATTGACCATTTTGATCTTTGTGAACACCTTTGACTTATCTCTCCTGTCAAATATAACACATTCATTATTATCGAAGCAGAGCTTGTACCCATTTTCCACCAGTTGTCCGAGGCTGAGTAAATTTTGACTCAAGCTCGGCACACATAGGACATTGTTGATGCAGCTCGGTCCTTCCTTCGTCTCGATGGCGATTCTCCCAAGCCCTTTTGACTTTGTTTGCTCTCCATTTCCAAACTGAACAGGAGCATTGATGCTTTTGTCAAGCTCAGAGAAAATTTCTGAGATCGGCGTCATATGGTTGCTACATCCGCTATCTAGCAACCATTTTCCGTGCTCCTTGTTGGTGGTTGTGTGACATACATAGAATGTTCCATGTGTCTCCTCGGCTGTTTGACTTCCTCCAACTTGATTTGCCTGATAAGAGTTCTTACTTCGGCAATCTTTGGCGATGTGACCAAATCGATTGCATATTGTGCATCTCGATTGGCCTTTGAACCAACAGTCCTTCTCGGAGTGATTTGGCTTATTGCAGTTGCTGCAATTCGATGAGTTGGCTTTTCCTCTTCCTTTTGAGTTACGTCCACCTCGTCCTCTTGATTTCCATCCACCTCGTGATTGGCCCTCTCGTTCGTTGTTACCAATATTGAGCTTTGATTGGAATGCACCCTCCATTGGCTTTTCGGAATGTTTGGACAATCTTTGCTCGAACGATTTTAGGGACGCCATCACTTCTTGGACTGTGAGTGTTGTTAGGTCCTTTGTTTCTTCAATGACGGCAACAATTGGATCATATTTCTCAGGAAGACAGATGAGAATCTTTCGCACCAGTCTCTGATCTGTAATATCTTCACCATGAGATTTCATTAAATTGACCAAATCAAAGATTCTGGTTGAGAATTCCATGAGTGTTTCTTTCTCCTGCATCTTGGCATTTTCGAATTCCTTGAGTAGTGATTGGAGCTTAATCGCTCTTACTTTCACATCTCCTTGAAATTCGCTCTGCAAGATCTCCCACGCATCTTTAGCAGTGTTGGCACGCATGATTCTGGGAAATATAGCCTTAGTGACTGCTCTTTGAAGGATTGAGAGAGCACTTGCGTCGGCTTGTCGAGACTTCTCTAATTTCTTCAGACCGGCCTCGTTGAGGACAGTGGCTTCCTCGGGCTCTTGCACTCCATTCTCCACAATCTCCCATTGGTTAAGAGATCGAAAGATGGTCTTCATCTTCACGTACCAGAAATCATAGTCTTCGCCATTAAACTCTGGAATGAGATGGTTGATGTTTGCTAAGCTCGAGCTGGCCATGGATTTGAATTGGTAGAACCTGGATGCTCTGATACCAACTATTGAAGTATTTTGGTAGAACTCTTGAGGAGAAGGAGATATATTTTTTTCATGCCTTAAGCTTACGATTACAAAGCCATTATATAGGCTTGAAAGAAACTTAGAGGGTAAGTAATCTTAAATGTCAAGTCACCGTTT
>NW_027431491.1:0-17128 GCF_044706935.1 Curcuma longa
GCCTATGCACGGGAAGGCGCCCGTCCACTATTGGTCTCCTTTCCGAACCGTGTTCGAAGGCGGAGAAACTCGTCTTACAGTCCAATAAGCAAGATACACAAATTAATAACAAACAGGAATATGTAAGAAATAAAACCAAACAGGTAGCCGCCGATCTGGAAGTCCGAGCACCACGTACTCCTCCTGGATCTTCCCCGGTTGCACGTGCCTGGCCTCGTTCGCGTTTCACAGCACTTCTAGATGATGAGGAAGGTTTCTGGCTTGAATGGGGTTGCTTCTGCACGTTCACGGCCTTTTATAATGGTCCTGAGTCGACTCAGATCCCTATCTGGGTCGACTCCAGCTTGCGTGGCAGATAGAACTTCATCCTGCTCGTTATCTGCTGTCCGAGTCGACTCAAATGCCCTTCTGAGTCGACTCCAGCCCCTTGAGTCGACTCCAGCCCGAATCTGAGTCGACTCCAGAAACCTTTTTTGTAGATCTCTGAAAGGGCTTTCCAACGCATCCGACCGTGCCTCGTTTTGAGTCCCGAGTCAAAAGTTATGACCCGTTGAAGTTGACCCTGCATTATGGTTCCTGCAAAATAAGCATTAAAACAACCAAGCCAACCTAGCTTTACCTTGTGGGTCTAACTTCGGATTTCTACCGAAATCCTGGGTTAGTCTGACGTCTCCTGTTCCACTCTGGAAACGTGTCCTTACCCACTCCACTCAGGAGAATTTATGCCAACCAAGTCCTCCAGACTTGTTGGACTTGTGCTCGGCTCTGTCCTCGCCCCCCAGGATTTTTGCTGCGGTTCGGTTCTCTCTAACCAACCCAGACTTCTGCTGCGACTCGGTCACCTAGACCAGCCCAGACTTCTGCTGCGACTCGGTCACCTAGACCAGCCCAGACTTCTGCTGCGACTCGGTCACCTAGACCAGCCCAGACTTCACCTGGTGCACTTGACTCTGCCAAGACTTCCGCCTGATCCTCCAAATCAGGACTTCCCTTTGCCTAGCCTACAACTAGGACTTTCCCTTGCCTAGCTTCACTCACCAGGACTTCCCTTGCCCAATCTTCCAGATTAGGACTTCCACTGCCTAGTCTAACCGACTAGGTCTTCTCGCTCACTTCCACACATCCAAACATCAAGTCCTGTTTGGATCAACCCTTGGTCAAACTGACCGACTTAGGTGTATTGTCAAACATCGAAACTCTAGGCAAGATCTTAGTGCATCTTGCACCAACAATACAAGTATTGAAGAATTTAAAATTATATGTGAATCTACTATTGGTGATTTATTTTTTCATGTTCAATTTATATATTCTTTTTAAATTTATTCATTTAAGATGAATTAAGAACTTAAAAAATCAAATTAGACAAATTAAAATAGAGTAGATTTTTTATTTATGGTCACATCCTAAAAAATAATATAGTAGATTATAAAATTAATAGAATGAGTTCTAAAAATTTCCACGTGATATACCAATATATTAAAATTTAATGTATAAATTATTATAAAATTCGTTTCAATATAAAAAATTATTATATTTATTTTTTATATAAAATACTAATAATACAAATATATATTATTTCACACTAATAGAATATATCTAGTAGTATTTATGAAATTTAAAATATATTTAATATGCAACTAAACAACTATATATGTTTATTATCTTACTTCTTATTTGGTTATAATGAATTTTTATAACATAGCTTTAATTTTAAATGAATATATATTATGAATCCATTTTTATATCATATGTATTAGCAAGGAAGACAAAATTAATAAAATATTATTATTATATTCTCCATATTTGTTTAGTTGTATTTGTTTTATATTGATCTGGTAGGGTTGTTTATTGATTACGTAGATGGTGGGTAGAAGGGGGTATAAGGAAGGTAAGGTATATACAAGTGCTGGTTAATCGTCGAAGGTTATTTTATGAACCCAAATAAACCCCTGACCACCTACTCTGGTCTAGACGTGCCTCCTGCTTCACGTGCTGACCTTATGACTTGGTCTTGGCACGCCTCCCACTTCACGTGCCGACCTCATGACTTGGTCTCGCACACCACCTGCTTCACGTGCCAACCTCATGACTGGGTCTCAGTACGCCTCCCGCTTCACGTGTCGACCTCATAACTTGGTCTTGGCATGCCTCCCGCTTCACATGTGGACCTTATGACTTAGTCTCGGCACGCCTCCTGCTTCACGTGTCGACCTCATAACTCGGTCTCGACATATCTCTTACATTCAGGATCGACTTTTGACATGTGACACTTATTTAAAGACATGGTCGTTCTACCTAAATCAGGGAACACAAGACCGACTCCTCCGAAAAGATAGGAACGCCTCCTTGAATATATATATAAATGGACAAAATCTTTCCAAAGAGGAACATGTACATTATAATATTTCTCAAATGGTTACTAATACTTCGGAACGAAAAGCAGCTGCTATAAAAAGGTAGCTCATGCCCATGGGCATAAGTACGCACACATCTATCCTAATTTCCCCAAGCTATTAAACTCCTTCCTCACGTCGAATCCTAACTTGAGCGTCGGAGTAGCTTGCCGGGACCCACCCCCAGCGCCATTCTGACCTTCTTTTGGAGTGCTTTTCAGGTCCTCTCATCTCTTTGGGTGATTCTCTTCGAGAAGCATGTTAGTAGTAGCCCTAGAGCCAATTATGTGATGATTGACTAGGGACATTTTGTATCATATTCTATTATTAATAAAGGCATGATTTTTGGTTATTATACTTACTTTGTATTTGTGCCAAATAACTAAGTATAATAATGTCCTTGGGTAGCTAGTTCTAATCTATATCATATCGATTGTTTGGATCGATAGTGAGATGATATAGAGAATACTATTCTTAATCATTCCTAGTCAAACATTGATATTCAGGGATGATATTAATGCGTTGAGACTAGCATGTAGGTCAACTAGATGACTTGATCTCACAAGTTATGGTTATGGGATATCGAGTTGACACATAGATATACATTAGAGAATATATACTGAATTGACCTACTGATGTGGTGTGTTTTGTATGGGAATTTATTTATATATATTTCCCTTTATTTATTTTGTCACTCACACCAATCAAAATTAATTTATTTATTTACTACCAAACCTCTTTATTATCGTCTTAAGTGGTATAGGGAGGTCCGGGTCGTCTCTCTCGGACTCAATGACTGAATGTTATTCTAAAACTGTTGCAGGATTTTTATTATGCTTTATTCATTTCTATCTACAATGTCAATTATTCACAATTAAATACTACAATCAACAAAATAATATTAGCTATACATCATTTACGGCTTATACATACAACAACTATGTTACAATTACAACATACTTTACATAATTATATTAAAATGCAACAATTTACACAACTTAAAATTATTCAACTAAATCTAAGTTACCTTGAACCGGTTCACAATCACAACCATGGTATCAACAATTTCAGTGAAGCAAACACGAGCACGCTCATAATCCACATCTCATGGAAATTCTCATATTTATACATCAAGCAACACCTCACAATCAATAGCGAAAATAACAAGTTCATGAACTCATCTAGACACATCCATTTCTAGCATTGAACAACAAAGATATCAACAAATCAAAACTAATGACTTTAAAACAATTATTCAATTCATGCAACGAATCAGTCCATACAAATATCTTTATAACATCAACAACATGGCTTCCACAGATACACTTCAATACACATCTTCTAAGCTTAACCATAACCAATCAACAAGATATTCAATCATCCTCAATTCAGCTAACAAGCATGTTCAGAGTTTCCAATTCAAACATTAACTCGGGGAATCCACATCAATAGGCCTATGAATCACCACAAACATGCATTCCAACTCTAAATCACATTCACCATTCCCATTCTATGAAACTCATCATTCAATTTGATCAGCAATTCAACTCCACAATCTTCATTCAGCCGGCAAAACAGGAACAAAATTGAGCAAACGAAATAAAGAGGCAGCTAGGGTTAGGGGATGGATCAACTTCCCAAATCAACCACCGAATGGAACCAGCAACCATTGAAAGAGATCTGTGTCAACGAAGGGAGGAACCTCGCCGCTGGCCTCACGGCGAGACAGAACCAGAGAAGAGGAAGCTTCAGGAAAATCCACCGTGGTTTACCTCCCTGCTACAACCGCAGACAAGTCAGTAAACCAAGATAAACCAATCCGTACTTACCCTTATCCGGCGACGGTGGAGAGGTGGAAGAAGAGCGAAGACCCTCTGCTACAACCGCAGACAGAGGCCAAGGGGAACCCTGCTACAACCGCAGACAGAGCCCAAGGTTGCCTTCGTGCTTCGATGGAGGCGAATGAAGTGGCTGTCACCGGCAAACACCGCTGGAACAACCGCTCACAGCGGCGTTTCGAACGACAGGGAATGGCGGAGGTGGGGGATGTGGTCTTCGTCGACTATCGGAGTGGCCAGCACCACTTGGAGTTGATCGGAGAAGTGGAGAAAGGGCGGCGATGGGCGGCGGACGAACGGCGGGGCTCGGTGACGGAGAAGGATGAAGTGCGGAGAAGAAATCGCGAGAGAGATAACCTAGCTGCGAGCCCCCCTGACCCTGTGAACCGGCTTCGGGTTTTAATCCAAACCTTGAACCGGCGCTGCTGAACCAACGACATGAACCGGGAATTCAATTGAACCGGTCTGAATTGCAGTTGGACCGGACCTGAAATGGCAATTGCTGCATTGGGCTGTTTGAAACAGAATGGGCCAAGCTTTTTGATTTAACCAGCCCAATCTGCTGATTTGGGCTTAAACAGTGGAGTGGGCAGATTTGGGCTTTAAGCTGATTTGGACTTTAGGCTGATTTCAATTGAAATTGATTGAGCCAAATGAGATTTGGCTCAGCTGACTTAGCTTAGCCTGGTTGAATCAATTGAATGTGGCTTAATTAACTGATTGATGTTCAATTTGAACCCGACTCGAGCCAATTTGATTTTTCTTCCAATTTGAACCTCCAAATATGATTATCTTCATCCTAATTTCCTGAAAATCAATTACCACAAATTAATATCCATAAATATCTCAAAATAATAAGAAAATAGAATGAAGATTATAATTAATCCAAGATAAAGAAATAAGGTAAAAGCCCAATTCATGATATGAAATATAATCAAAATCAGTCCAATATAATCCTAATTTACCCGGTCAAATAGGCAGTTATCAAATCCCCCACACTTATTCTTTCACGTCCCGTGAAAGTAAACTAATATACATTTATTTTCCCCCTAACAATGATCCACCAAATTAAGAGTTTGTAATGATAAGCTAAATAAGAGTACCAAATTTTAAAGATACAAACAATCCAGAACTCATTTCCTACATGGATCAACAACACAGTAATCTCAATCTACTCTGAATAAGTTAAGAATGATGACCATAACCTCACAGGAGAAAATAATAGAGTGGCTCTTCCTCAAAACAAGATAAAAGTGGAGTTCTCTCAAGCACTCATGGATCATGCCTTACCATAGGCTTGCTCTTCTTCTTATCTCCACCACTATATATCCATAAAGTTTCACAATTATGAAGGCTTATTAGAATTGCAAAGAGAACATGATAAAAGGAATAAAGCTCAACAATGATGTGGAATGAAAGATGGAAAAACAATGCAATAAAGAAGATAAGTGGAAGAAATGGAAACACCTAATATGTTTCATAGATGAGTATAGTAAGCAATGCCCAAGAGAACATATCATCCACGCTAGCATGGGGAAAAGCTAATAGCAAGACATATCATTCCATCCTCTCCTAAACTCAAACCATTTCTAATGAAGCTCATAATAGGAGAATCCAAAAGAAAACTTGCTACTACTATCTTCCACTCACAAACTCTTATTTTGCTATCAACTAAACAACAAATATTATTTGGAACAACAACTAATCAAATTTTTTTTTTCATTTTTTTATTTTTTTTCTTTTTTTTCTTTTCACTTCTATTTTTTTTTTTTTTTTTTTTTTTTTAACAGAATTTTTTTTTTTTTTTTTTGAACAGAAGGTTTTTTTTAACAAAACACAACCTACACAAAATAACAAAAAATAGAACAACACCACTCCCTAACAAAACTAAAACCAACTAAAACTACTAGTTTGTTCATGGTGAAACATTTAAGCATACCCCCACACTTGAACTATTGTCCGTCCCGGGCAAAACTCATCTCAACAATTAAGGTTTCCAATTCCAATAGCAAAGAAAAACAAAACATGATAGGGAAAATGGAACAGATGATGGAAGAATTTATTGAGACCTATACTAAGAAAAGAAAATGGATGTGGGATAATGAAATGCCTTCATAATTAATGTAACCTCATGTTATTGTGATTTCAACAGAATCAAGCAAGTTCTAGCTTAACATTCTCCATGAGTGCCACTCAACAAAGGAATCAATCAGGCTCAGTCCTCACTAGGTAAATGTAAGTCATCATCTCAACTTATCAAAGTGACATCCATCACTAGGTTATATCCTCACGCAGTCCACAAACTCTTTCATGCTTTGTAATCTCTAAAAATCTGATAAACTCATTTAACTAAATCATCACAAATCCTAAGAAGAATGAAATCATGTAGGGGAGAAAATTTATTGAAAAGAATGATAAATCAATAAATATACAAATCCTAAACTAAATTATTCATTTATTTACACATCCTAAGCTAAGAAATAAAAATAAGTAAATAAGAAAAAATATCCTATACAACCTATTTACAGAAAAGAACAAGAACTAAACAAATATATACACAAAAGAAAGAAAAACAAAAAGAGATATAGATTACTCCCCTTTCACCGGGAAGATGGATCGTCGCTAGAGGAGTCCCTTGATTCCTGATCGCCCTGGGTTCTCAACTCTGCAGACGGATCCAGCAAAATAGATGAAAGTGATCCTAGGGACTCAGTGCAATTCCCTACACTTTCGTGCACCTCTCCAATATAGACAAGTCACGACCAAGCATTAGTGCACCTAAAACAACATCCTCAAGATCATTAGAATAAAAGAATTAAACAATTAAGAATGAATAAATGAATAAATAAATCAACAAATGAATAAATGAATCAATCAATGAATCAATAAATGAATAAATAAACAAATGAAATGAATAAACAAATAATACACCTATGTACAGTCTAAAATAAACAAACATCATTTGAATCCCCGACAACGGCGCCAAAATTTTGATGCGGTGTATTTTGTATGGGAATTTTATTTATATACATTTTTCCCTTTATTTATTTTGTCACTTACACCCATCAAAATTAATTATTTATTTATTTACCAAACCTCTTTATTATCGTCTTAAGTGGTATAGGGAGGTCCGGGTCGTCTCTCTCGGACTCAATGACTGGATGTTATTCTAGACTGTTGCAGGGTTTTTATTATGTTTTATTCATCCTAAATCTACAACTTCATTTATTCACAATTGAATCTACAATTGACAAAATAATTCTAAGTATACATAATACACATTTAATACATACAGTCTACAACATAAATTACAATTACACAACTATACAATCATACATTAATATACAATCAATACAACAACATAAATACATCATGCATCATACTAAATACTAAGTAACATTGAACATACGCGGTTCACAATCACAACCATGGTACAACAATTTTAGTGAATACAATACACGAACATGTTCATAATACCACAACACATGAATCAATTGTACCCAAACTTATACATCAAGCAAACCTCACAACAATAGCGAAATTAACAAGTTCATGAACTCATCTATACAACATCCATTTCTAGCATTGAACAACAAAGATATCAACAAATCAAAACAATGACATCAAAACAATCATTCAACATGCAACGAATCAGTCATACAAACTTAACTTTATAACATCAACAACATGGCTTCAACAGATACACTTCAATACACATCTTCCTAAGCTTAACCATAACCAATCAACAAGATATTCAACATCCTCAATTCAGCTAACAACATGTTCATACAGTTTCCAATTCAAACATTCAACTCGGGGAATCCACATCAATAAACCACCCAATCACCATTCACATACATTCCAACTCTAAATCAAACATTCACCATTCCCATTCATAATGAATCTCATCATTCAATTTGATCATCAAGACCATCCAACAGTCCACATTTCCTTAACAAATTTACAGATTAACATTACCAAAGAATAGGTTAGAATTAGAGCAAATTAGAAATAATTAGAGTTAGGAATTAGAGTTAATATCAAAGTTAGGTTAGAAATCAAAACATATATACAATGGAAAGGGGGTTTTCTGAAAAGAAAAACAATGAACCAACTATGGCAAAGTAGGAATGAATCACAAGTTCAGCTAGGGTTAGGGGATGGATCAACTTCCCAAATCAACCACCGAATGGAACCAGCAACCATTGAGAGATCTGTGTCAACGAAGGGAGGAACCTCGCCGCTGGCCTCACGGCGAGACAGAACCAGAGAAGAGGAAGCTTCAGGGATCATCCACCGTGGTTTACCTCCCTGCTACAACCGCAGACAAGTCAGTAAACCAAGATAAACAACCCTACTTACCCTTTTCCGGCGACGGTGAATGAAGGAAGAAGAACGAAGACCCTCTGCTACAACCGCAGACAGAGGCCAAGGGAAACCCTGCTACAACCGCAGACAGAGCCCAAGGTTGCCTTCGTGCTTCAATGGAGGCGAATGAAGTGGCTGTCTCCGGGCAAACATCGCTGGAACAACCGCTCACAGCGGCGTTTCGAACGACAGGGGAGGGCGCTGTGGAGGATGCGATCTTCGTCGACTATCGGAGTGGCCAGCACCGCTTGGAGTTGATCGGAGAAGTGGAGAAAGGGCGTGGAGGGCGGCGGACGGCGACGGCGGGGCTCGGTGACGGAGAAGGGATGAAGTGCGGAGAAGAAATCGAGAGAGAGTAACCTAGCTGCGAGCCCCCCCCACCCTGTGAACCGGCTTCGACTTTTAATCCAAAGCTTGAACCGGCGCTGCTGAACCAACGGCATGAACCAGACCGAATTCAATTGAACCGGTCTGAATTACAGTTGGACCGGACCGGAAATGGCAATTGCTACATTGGGCTGTTTGAAATAGAATGGGCCAGGCCTTTGCAAGGATTGAACCAGCCCAATCTGCTGATTTGAGCTTAAACAGTGGAGTGGGCAGATTTGGGCTTTAAGCTGATTTAGACTTTTGGCTGACTTCAATTGAAATTGATTGAGCCAAATGAGATTTGGCTCAGCTGACTTAGCTTAGCCTGGTTGAATTAATTGAATGTGGCTGAATTAACTGATTTATGTTCAATTTGAACCCGATTAGAGCCAATTTGATTTTTCTTCCAATTTGGACCTCCAAATATGATTATCATCATCCTACTTTCCTGCCAAATCAATTATCACAAATTAATATTGATAAATATCTCAAAATAATAAGAAAATAGGTTGAAGATTATAATTAATCCAAGATAGAAAAATAAGGTAAAAGCCCAATTCATGATATGAAATATAATCAAAATCAGCCCAATATGATCCTTATCTACCCGGTCAAATAGGCAGTTATCACCTACCATGAGAAAGTTTCATAGATCGTTATATGATTGCCATAAACTTTCTCATGTGACTATTGGTATGAATAGTCCTTAGACCTAAAGTCACTATGGTTCCCTATATAAGGAGTTATGTACTTTGGTATCATCAAACGTCACCCGTAATAGGGTGGACTATAAAGGTGATAACTGGGTATGTAACAAATTATATGGAGAGATGTGAGTGATGTAGATGGGATCTATCCCTCCCATATAACGGGAGTGATATCTTACGACCTCTTGATAGAGTAGGACCACAAAATGCATGGCCATACTCAAATGAATCAATATGAGATATTGAGCTCATTTGCTTGAGTGAGTCTATTTGAGGATCAAGAAACATAAAGATTGATAAGATGATGACACGGTCTATCCCTCATTGATCAATCTAATAGAAGGACATGGTCATACTTTATAGTAGCTACCGTAAGGTTATGTCGGATCTCGACGTTCTTGCCACTTGGGTAGCAATGATGCATTGTTAGATGCCACTCATTGCTTATGTTTCTAAAAGGGTTTTAGAAACATTGCCAATGTTGCAAGAATCTATTGGGTCACACACAATGAACATGTTATTTTGGAGACAGGATCATTTTAGTTTAACTAAATGAATCATTAGTTGATTGAATGGACTAAAATGAGTTAGATTCATTACTTGGCCAAACTTGAGTTGTACTCAAATTGATTTAATTTGAGTTAAACTCAAATGAAACCAATTTAAGAAGGCAAATGCATGCAAAGGGATTAATGCATGAAATGCGATTTGATGCATGAAAATCTCAGCGTTGCATGTGAAAGGGATTAATGCATGAAATGAGATTTAATGCATGAAATGAGATTTAATGCATGAAAACTCAACGTTGCATGCAAAAGAGGTTATTGCATGAAATGGAGTAATGCATGCAATTGAAAGTTGAGAAGTTTTCTCAATGTTGCATGCAATTGAAAGTTGAGAAGTTTTCTCAATGTTGCATGCAAGTTGATTAATGCATGCAAATAGGATTTAAGCTCTTCTCAATGTGAGTGAGGAGATATTTTTTCATTTCCATGTATCCTTGTTCCATTGCCTTTTGGCCAAACAAAACTAGTCTTTAGAGGAGAGCCTTAGTGTGGTTGCTAGCACAACCAAAGGTTTTGTCTCCTTCTCCACGATAGTGTTCATGTGGATACTGTAGAGGCGTGACCATTCTGATCGTGCAGTGATTCGTCATCAAAGAGTTGTTGTCAGGATTGCGAAGGGCTATGCTACAAGAGTATCTTCTTGACTAAGGTGTAGTTAAAAGAAATACTTTCTTTATGTATACGCATTGATCTCTGAAGGGATCAAAACTTTATTCTAATTTTCCGTTGTGTTTGTGATTATTTTTCGTAACAAGATCCCAACAGTGGTATCAGAGCCACTTGTGTATACATAAATATCATTGCATGTCATTTTATATGTGATATAAAACTTGAACAAAAATTTTATTATGAGTACATGCATGATTGTTTGGGTGCTTTTGTGCAACAACATGTGCATGACATATTTGTTGATCGAACAACATGTTTGTTGTTCGGATTTATCACCCAAAAATTACTACGAACAATGGCAAGCAAGGGGCTCAGATTCATCATGATGGACTAAGGGCAGCGACTCATTCAAAGAGTTGTAAAAACTTGCTCCAGGGACGCGACCTCTTGACCACGCCCACTAACGGGCAACCGGGACTGCAGTGTTGTAGTGGCTTAAAAGTCATGTATAGCATCATAATAAAATCTGCATGTTATAGAACTTTGTGAATAATATATGTTATAGTGCATGATTATGACCCTTAATCCCGATGTGATTGTGGTTGTGTTGTTGTGCATGTTGTAATTCATAATACGGTCTGTGTGTCGTGATGTGTTTGTGGGTGTTGTAATTCATTACATGACCTATGTGTCGTGCCTTCCTTTTCATTTTTTTATTGTAAAATAGATTTAGACTCGAATGTAACTCGAGTATTCCTATTTTGTAATGTACAAAATGAGGAGTAGAAAGTTCATTGGAATGTGAAGTTACAAGAAGGATGCCGACGACACATAACGACCAAAGGAAGTACTTGGAGAAGATGTTATCCCTAGGTTGACCATTCGATCTTCTCATTGGCTTGAGATGTAAAATACTTAAACTTTTAGGGTTTATTTGTAAATAAACTAAATGGGATTAATGGTTAATAGGTTTTAGGGTTAATGGGTTGGTAATCGGATCCGAAACCCATTAAGAAGAGATAAAAACTGGTTCCTGTAAATCCAAAAATCATGATCTTGCTTGTCCTCCCCAAATCGCGCCTCCGCCTCTTCTCTCTATTGACGCCGACGCCAACTGAAGGAGCTGCCGATGCCAGTGTTGGATTTGAAGAGGATCGCCGGTAACCTAGGCTTGAACCTGTCGTGGCAGCGACCTATGGCGGCGACGAACAGAAGAGGAAGATAGGTAAGTTTTGGTTAGATCCCGGGTTGTGATTGCTCGAGCTTAGATTTATAGCCTCCTTTAGATCTTGATTCTTTTCTTTTCCCCCACAGCTCATTGATGTGTGCTGCCGATTGGAGCTTGCGTTGAGTTTCAGCAGCAAGGAAGAAGAAGGGGAACCGAAGGTTAAGGAAGATCGGTGAGTGTGGTTGAGTTTGAATTCGAGTTGGGACCTATTCTTGATCTTAGATCTACCGTTTAATCAGATTCTTGGGCGTGGATTTTGGATCTGTGAGGTTGTACCTGAGTTTGTTGGGTGGAGGCGGCTGGATTGTGTTGGTTCGGCTACAAGCAAGAGGAAGAACGAAGAAGGAGAAGCTGATAGGTAAGGTTAGGGTTCTTCCTTGATTAGTAGTTGAATACTTGTTGATTGTTTTGAATTGCTTGGATCTGGATCGGTTCTGCTTCTTCCACAGATTGTTGACACAAACTGACCGGAGCTTGAGGAAGGTTCAGTAGTAAGGTTAGGAGGAGAAACCTAAGCTTGTTTAGGGCAAGGAAATTGGGCCTTAAGGTAAGTGCTTAATGAGTTGGTTGGATGCTTGAAATGGTTGGATTCTTATACTGAGTTGTGTGCCGGTATAATTAGATTCCCTATTTTCTTTGAACAGAGCGGTGTAAGCGATGTTGGTAGGGTTCAGCCGCTAGCTAGGACTTAGAGCGGGCGTAGATTTGAGGTAAACTATTGAAACCAATCATTGTAGGATTTGGTTGCTTAAGTTATGGCTTGGATATTGAATTTTAAGGCTTGATCAGTGTTAAGCTTTAAGGTAAGATCGGATATCCTATTTTGTGGGATTAGTTTAAATTGTGTTGATGAGTTGTTGATAGGTGGATTTAGTTAGTTTAATTAAGGTTGATATTGGTCATTTATTGTAGGACCTTGATTTTTATTGGTCTGATTATATACCGAGTTGTATATTTTTCTAGGGGTTCTAGTTATTGACGCTTGTCTATTCAGGTGGGTACCCTATACTTGGTAAATACATGTTTTCTATTCCAGTGCAAGCGTTGTTTATTATCCTGTTTATCCTGTTGATATCCATGATGGTTGAGTAGTATCTAGTTGATACCTTTAAAAATCAGTGTTTGATACTTGTCGTTGACCTTATGTTTGTTGGTGCAATCTTTGCCCCAAGTGCATTGAGTTTCAATGTTTGGCTAAACTATGTTTGAAGTTAGGCAATACTTGTGAAATAACATGTGTGATGCAAGTTTACAGGAAAGTCCAAGCGTAGTCTTGGCAAGCAAAAGTCCAAGTGGGTAGTCTTGGCAAGCAAAAGTCCAAGTGGAGTAGTCTTGGCAAAGCAAAAGTCCAAGTGGGTAGTCTTGGCAAAGAAAAGTCCAAGTGGGAAGTCTTGGCAAAGCAAAAGTCCAAGTGGGAAGTCTTGGCAAGGAAAAGTCCAAGTGGGTAGTCTTGGCAAGGAAAAGTCCAAGTGGGTAGTCTTGGCAAGGACTTGACATGACGAAGCTGATGGAAGCATCTCAAGCTAGTGCAGGGAAGGCATGAGGCTGTGGGAGATGTTTGAAGGCCGAGGTCTAGGTCAAGAGAAGCTGAAATGTGATTTTTCAGCTTCACCAGTCGACTGGCCCTGCCAGCAGTCGACTGCTCATAAATCAGATGCACACAGAGAAATCAGTCGAGCCAGAGGAAGACAGGAGTCGACTGGGCAGTCGACTGGTGTTATGGTGAGTCGACTGTTGCCAGTCGACTGGTCTTGAAATAGTCGACTGTGATTTGAACGTTGCAGAAAATTGGCAAGCATTTAATGCACTTTAATGCGAGATTTTGTTGCCGATTGAAGGCATCAGTCGACTGGCCCTGCCAGCAGTCGACTGATGTTGCAGAGTTATAAGAAGAAGCCTGCACGAGAACAACTCATCTTTTTCGCTATTCTTTTATTGCTTTGTGCTTCTTCTGAGAACTTGTTTGTTCTCCATTCTCTGCTTTCTTCCTCTCCTCACAAACACTATTTCATATCATTCTTGAGGAGATCGAAAGAGTTGTAAAGGTTTCTCCGCCTTCGAGGTTTTCGAGAAGGAGAAGATTCATAGTGCATCGGGTGTGTGCGTGCGTGTGGATCCTTGGATTAATCACTTCTGCGGAGGTGGATACCAAGTAAACAAACCAGGTTAGCATTGATCTCTTGCTTTCTCTTTTATACTTTTGCTTCCGCTAATCTCTGTGCAGAGAAAGATCAAGAAAAATCGAGAAACGCTATTCACCCCCCCTCTAGCGAACCAACCGATCCTAACGATGTTGATCCTTGATACCATGTTTATACTCTGGTTAGTTATGCCATCTATCTTGTTGATACTAGTATGATTTATTATCTGACACATGTCATATGACCTCTGATGGATGGTCTGTTGTATTATTGACCTATGTCTATTACTGTTGACTCATGTTGACTCCTGTTGAGTATGCTAATTAACCTTTAGTTATTACATGTTGGGATGATCATCTTGCATCAATATGCTAGTTGTTGATGTTGTTGTTGACTCTTACCTGACACCGTGTTGTGGTGGCACATGGGTAAGAGGTTGCACTATAGTTGGGTGCAACCAAGACTGGCTACATTGCCCTCCTGCTACACTGTCACTTCCCACTTATTGTTAGTGGTCAGTGTACAGTATGTCCTGTTTGGTGCCTCAGTTCACTGTGCTCTAGGAGGGTGACTGGGGACGACGAGTGCAGACAGTGACTATGTCCCGTTTGACGCCTCAGTTCATTGCCTGATAGAGTGACTGAGGGTGACGAGTGCAGACAGGGACATGTATTTTGATTGCGTTGATTGATGCATATTACATGCATTTGTTGGTAGGACTATTACATAGTTTACTTTATTCATATGATTGTAGTTGTTGCACTTGGTTGCTATGATTGTTACATTGCGTGCCATTACATACATGATTACATGCTATGATTATGATACCTGTTGTACTGTATGATTCTTCCTTTGTGGAATAAGTTATTATACCATGTTGTATACCTTGATACCTGATACGTCGTTGATACCTGCTACCATGTATATGTTATTCTTCTATACATGTTTATCCTGGTTACTATGTCCTTGTTATTCTTTCTGATATCTCTACATCCACTACTTCCTGTACCCACTGAGTATTTAATGCTTACTACCCAAACCCTGGGGTTATTTTATTTTCTCCCCAGGTAGCAGATAGGCTATTTGGAGCTTGGAGATTTCGTCGGCTACTTCCATCTCACATCAGTAGTCGGTCGGTTGTGGTTGGTATAGTTGTTTCTTTTAGTTATAGTTATAGTTGTATCCCTCTTTGGATTTGTAGCATGTATATAGACTGTAGTGTGTGGATTTGTACTTGTTGTCGGTTGTTGATTCGGATTTTGCTGTTTTCATTTCGTATGTGTTTCTTTTGTTGCATATTTGTTTATCCATGCATGTGATAGTTGTTGGGTGGCCGTGTAGGCCTTATCCAATATTTGTGTGTGTATCTGTGATGGTTATTGGATGTGTAGTCCTAATTCCAGCCGGATGTGGCTGAGTGATAATTCTATGTATTCAGGGGAATTGTTATAGTTTTTGGGGAGATGCTGTCGAAATTTTTCGGATGACCTTCTTAGGACGTGACAATTTAGTGGTATCAGAGCAGGTTAGGTTCATTCAGATTTCCGTTGCATTTGAGTCAATTTTTTCGGTGTCCGTCGGATTTGTCATCGGATTTATCGGTGTTTCGGGAGTTATCATGGTGTCGTTAGGTTTATCTGATATCAATTGTTTAGTATCAGAGCATATTAGGTAAGCATTTAGTTTTAGGGTTTAGGTCTAGTTTTCGAGTTTGTTGTCTTGTTGGGTATGTCTAGTTTGGTTACCTGAGCCGAGTTGTGAGATGGACAAACAATGACATGAACTCTCCAAGCAAGTTGTAAGTAAAGTTTCTAGCACAGTTATTTCTTGTTCTAGGAATTTATAGTAGTTGTATATATATACTAGGTGATATTATGGACCCTAGTAATCGAGGACGAGGTCGATCATTGAGACGACCTATTGAGCCAGTAGAGCTGGAGATTTTTGAGCATGTTGGGGATAGTCCTGAGATATCTTTGTTAGATCTGGTACCGATTACGACTAATAAAGCTGTGAATAAGAGTCAGATATCATTGTTGGCAACATCCGTTAAGGATAGATTGATTTTATTCCATGGGGGATCTGACCCATGGCTTGCACGTTCTTGGATGGAGAACGTGACTGATATTTTCACGTATATCACTTGCACTGAGGCAGAGCAAGTTGAGTTGACAGTATTCCACCTTCGTGATGAGGTTGTCACGTGGTGGAAGACTTAGAGGACTATACTCGGAGAGCTCAGCTAGAGTTCACTGATATTACCTATTCTGAAGGACATTCTACTTAGCAGCGATCACAGAAGACAACACAGAGATAGAGAGCACCTCAACAGCAGAGATTACTACCATCTTCAAGACAGATATACCAGATAGTACCAGTAGCTTCCTAGCCAGAGATCTATTATGCGGCGATTCCGGAGCAGCATCCGGTGAAGGAGGAGTTGTTAAAGGAGGTACATTACTCTAGATTCGCGATGCATCCAGGTGGCACTCGTATGTATCGAGATTTTAGACATTCCTATTGGTGGAACGACATGAAGAGAGATGTTACGGATTTAGTTGTGAGGTATTTAGTTTGCCAGTAGGTAAAGGCTAAACACCAGAGGCCAGCAGGATTGCTTCAGGAGATCCCGGTTCCTGAGTGGAAGTGGGATCATATTACCATGGGTTTTGTTACCGGACTTC
Organism: Curcuma longa; assembly: GCF_044706935.1. Lineage (NCBI taxonomy): Eukaryota > Viridiplantae > Streptophyta > Magnoliopsida > Zingiberales > Zingiberaceae > Curcuma > Curcuma longa. The sequence continues at coordinate 16,904 of NW_027431491.1, forward strand.
TGAGGACTCGGAAGAGTCACGATGCGATTTGGGTAATCGTTGATCGGTTAATCAAATCGGCGCATTTCCTTCTGATACGTATGACTGACTTGCTGGATCATCTGGCAGATTTGTATTGTAGAGAGATCATCCGATTACACGGAGTTCCAGCGAGCATTATTTCAGACAGAGATCCTCGTTTTGTTAGGATGTATACTGAAAAGACTTGTCTTTTGTATAAACATT
>NW_027431492.1:0-18972 GCF_044706935.1 Curcuma longa
ATTCATAACATAAGAAAATTTATGATTGATTCACAACTCGTGAGCATCTCTACATGTGCAATTATGAATGTATTAGAATTATCCCTAGTCGAGGAATAGATGAGCACGGACGTCATCGATTCTATTGAGACTAGCACGTTTAGACTCCTTGGTTAACCAAGCAGCTGATCTCACTGCTGGAGACATTGGATGTTGAGAGTTAAAAGTGGATGTTGGTTAAAGGTAACCAGTTCATTGGAGTGACCTGCCGTGAGACTTTATATAGTTTTGTACATATGTCAATGAAGATCTCAATGCAGCTTAAGTGCGAGTTTCCTCTAACTTGCAATATTCAAGTCACCTTGATCATGGAGGTTTATACTTTGACATCTTAAGCAAGCATCTCTGAGGAGGTGTGAAATCGGGATGATTAGGTATACGTCGAAGTGCTCGAAGGTGTTTGAATAGCCCACAGAGGATTCACCGCTCCTTGAATAGGAGACGTATACCTTGTGACCGCTTGTCAGGATTGTTACTAAAAGTCTTTAACCAAAGCATTACATATCAAGAGTACGAGACTCTTGGACACATGTACAAGTAACTTAAATCCACAGGACAAGAAAGCAACTTGGGCTATGTGTGACGTAGTCAGCCTAGTGGGGACCGACACATAGACCATGTTCTGAACCAAGCGAGTATAAGACGGTGAAAGAAATGAGGCACGATTCAGTGGAGCTGCTGAAGGGTTTAGAATTGTTCTGGAATCAATTGTTGATTTTCTGATCAATTGGGGATCATGATGTACTACTAGGTGTCACTCATGATCGTTCCGTAATTAATGGTTAATTATAGACGACCAACATAATCGGGAACCTGTTGGGTCACACAGACTATAAGTTCTCCGAAGGACTTAAAACGAGTTTGAAAATTGGATTCTCAGAACGAGAAAAATAAAGTATAGTTGGACCGGATAAAGGATAATATGATGGAATTCATCTTACGAAGATAAAACGAACAAAACTGATTTCGTTCAAATCAGAAGAGATGACAATCTTCTTCTTATGAAGATGAAACAAACAAAATCAGTTTGGGTCAAATCAGAGTTTGTTTGGTTAGTGAACCAAACGATTTAATTTAAACCCGATTTGCTACAGTAAACCCTAAATGAACCCGGTCTGGTTCGATTCACTACAGTGTGAACCCAGTTTAGGGTTTTTTCTTTTCTCCGTTTTTTCTTTTCCCCTCCGCTCCGCCACACTGTGGAAAACAGGGGTTGCGATCCCCTTTAAAACAAGGATCGCGACCAAGAGACTGTGTAACTGTCGGAGAAGCAGTGGGTGAAGCCAGCCACCACCCGTTATGGCGCCGAAAACCCTAGGTGTTCATCCTCTTCCCCGTGTCTCTCTTCTCCCGGCACCTCCTTTCTCCTTATGTTGCGCCGCCACTCACCATTCGAGAAGAAGGAGCCAGAGACGTTTTTTCCCCATGACGCGTCGCCGAAGAAGCAAGAGCTGGAGAGAACTCTAACGTGTCCTGTTCAGCCTCGCCCCAAAACTCTCCAACGATGCCCTGTTCCTCCTCCTTCTCCACCGCGACAAAACAGAGGGAACCGAGCCTCTTCTTCCTGAGCGCCGTCTGCCGGAGAGACCACAGCGCCGCCCGGGCTCTTCCTCTGCCCGATTAGACTGTGAAGGAGAATGTCTCCGGTGTGCTTGTTCACCCGAGCTCGGTGTTGGATGCCTGCAAAGACTCTGTTTTGGTCGTGTGAAAGGAGAGAGAACACAAGGATTGTATTAGGTTTAGATGTCATAACTCTGTGCGATTGTTGGGAATTATTTCCAATAATTAGACAAATTATTCAGAAGCTATCAATTAATCCCGATCGACTGACGATCATCTACAATCCTCTCGGAAGCTTATGAAATTTTCAAAGAATTGTTTCATCATCACCGGAAAGAGTTTTCGGTTGGTTGTCCGTTATCGACGGTCAAAGGTTGACCACCATAAACTACATCGAGAATATGATTCTCAGTGATAGTTAGAAAGCCCCGGAACGATCGCGACAAATGTTGTTGCATGATTCTGGAATAAGGATTCTCTCGATTCGATCATCATCGATCATCAACTAATACCGAAGACGATCACATGACTCGTGGCTTCCGAAGTCATCCAAACGAGAGCTTGGCATGGATCACCAGTAGAAGCGGGACTTCGACGAGGACCGCTCGATTGATGTCATCATCGCTCAACATCATCATCCGTGAGGTACACGTAGAATATTCTTTTATTCTGAAAATTTTAATTGTGCGCAAAGAATAATTTATTATTCTGAAATTTTAAATTCCTGTCATGCCTTGTACATGTTATTTTCTGCTTTGCATGCATATGTTGTGATGATAATTAGTTTAATTATTTCTTTATTTCCACTGCGCACGTTTGTGAAACATGTAAACACGCGCTGTAGGATCGAGTGCACGTGAGAGGGGGGTGAATCATGTGACTTTTAGTTTTTTCGAAAAATCATGCACAGCGGAAAGATAAAAATACAATAAATGACAAATCACATGAAGATTTTACTTCGTTCGGAGTCGTCGACGACTCCTACTCGAAGGCCCAGGTCCCTTGGACCTTTCCTGTGGGCAATCCACTAAATCTCTCTACCAAAAAAAAAACTCTGGTAGAGTAGGCGAATACAATGAGAAAAGTGTGACAACCCCACACTTTTAATTTTTAAATAAGTGCAAAAATAAATAAATAAATAAAACTTCTTCGTTACCCAACAGTAGAAAAATCTGGACGAACTCGGATGTTGGGGATTATCTTCCGGCAGAAATTGGACGTGGTCGTGTCGAAGCTCGGGCTGCCGCAGAAGGATGACGTTGGTCGAAGTTCTGTTCAATTCATGCACTAACCAAGGCTTTATATAGATACGATTGAGTTATCTAGATCTGCAAATATTTTAAAAAAATATAAAACTTGATCCACTTCTTGCAATTTATCTTATCTAGAATTAAAGAATGATTCAAATTATATTTATTTATTTATAAGAAATTTTATCCTCCTTAAATAATTATTATAGATAGAAATAATTTTAGCATTTAATAAAATTTTATATTAGCAAAATAATAATGAAGATTAATTTTGTAGCGTTCACATGCAAAATTTATTTTATCCATATACCAAATAAATCCTATAAAATAGAGTTAGTATAATATATTAAAATACAGAATATTAATTAGATCCTGTCAATCCAGACCAGGATCTAACCAAGACTCAACTTAGATCACCCAAGTGGGTCTAAGTTGGACCGCGGATGTCCGCATCTCCACAATGGCATGATATTGTCCACTTTGGGCTTAAGCCCTCATGGCTTTGTTCTTGGGCTCTCCCTAAAAGGCCTCATGCCAATAGAGATACTTTCCATCCTTTTAAACCCATGATCTTTTCCATGTGTTTTAGATGTGGGACTATGTTTGCACCCTTGCAATCCAACAATCCCCCCCCCCTCAAACAAAGGACCACAGGCCCCCCCTCAAACGTCGTTTTTAATGTCTGAATCCTCGACCCACCAAGACTTTTTTGCCCCTCAGTCTACCCGACCTACTAGGACTTCCATCTAACCGCAACTAGGACTTTTTTGCCCCTCGGTCCACCCGACCTACTAGGACTTCCCACCTAGCCGCAACTAAGACTTCTAGGACTTTTTGTCCCTCGGTCCACCCGACCTACTAGGACTTCTCACATAGTATTTGGTCCTCTTGATTCAGACATGGGAGCGTCCACTTCCTTTGTTTAAGGTTCAACCCACATGGTTAGATCTAGATCATGGCTCTTCCGGCGGTTAGTCCGGTGAAGAGCAGTCTCGCTCTGATACCAGTACTTGTTAGGTCCCCAAGGATGTCTGCATCTCCACAATGGCATGATATTGTCCACTTTGGGTATAGGCCCTCATGACTTTGTTCTTGGGCTCTCCCCAAAAGGTCTCATGCCAATGGAGATACTTTCCATCCTTTTAAATCCATGATCTTTTCCATGTGCTTTAGATGTGGGACTATGTTTGCACCCTTGCAATCCAACACGCGCATTGTACCAGGACGATCCCAACAAAAGCTAGTTCTAGAAATTATACACTTTGTTAATCTAAGAAAGGAACTCTGGTCTAACAAGTCTAGTTTGGTGAGATAGCTTCGGTTAGTTCTACTCATCTAGGTAAACCAAATAGGGTATTTCTTACCCCACTTGACTACCTAAACTGAATTTCTCTAACATACTATCATCTCGCCCCGCCCTGGTACTAGGTTGGACAAGTATTAATCAAGCCTATGTTCTTAATTAACTTAGGTTCAATCTAAGTTCAAAGGAAATAATAAAAAAAAGGAATCAAATAAATCTTATCTAACTAAAATGATTTTGGATCCCTTGGATCATGATCCATGTTAAGTTGGATCAAATAGTATATTTAATCCTTGGGAATCCAATTAATCTTGATTCAATTCAACTTGATTGATCAGGCTGGACTTAGAACCCATGTTTGGACTTAGGGTTTCTTGGTTTGATTTACCAAAGACAAATAAGACCTATGTGTGACTTTGTGTCCAAGTTCAGAACCCATGTTTGGACTTAGGGTTTCTTGGTTTGATTTACCAAAGACACCATCTCATGGTATGATTTGATTCAATTCGGAGAATTTTGGAATGATTTCAGAAGATATTTTCGATTAGTAATCGATCACCTGATCGATTACCTCCCCTCAAGGGGACATCATCGATTACCTAGATTATAGGACACAGTTTCCTTAAGGATTTCTATAATCAACAACACACCATGTACATAATATTACTTCCCAACTCATCGGGCCTATTGATCTATCGATCTAAACCTCACCCTTTGATGAATTAAAGAAGTACATATTCAACAACACACCAAGCACACGTGTTTGTTAAGCACATTATATCGGGATTAAGAGCATGTACATCTATAGTAACAGAGGTTTAGTTCGATTATATAGTCAGTATAAATCGAACAATCCTCAGATGGTCCTGCTCAATACACACTAAGTGTACTAGTGTAATTCTATAGTCAAGACAGACTAAGACCAAATTACACTACAACCACTCCGATGGTTTGTCCAATCCATCTTGGTTGTAAACACTGTTTATAATCTATAAGGGACTGATAACATGGTCTTCTGTGTGTGACTCCGCACACCATGTTAGTCTACAGTATAGATTAAATGGATACTGCAAAATATTGACCAAATGTGATTCTCATTTCAGAATATTTATTTACATAGCTAGGATTCTAGTATACATCCCAACACAAGCATCATGTCAAGATACTTGGAGTCGCAATGAACTTTTCTAATGATCATTTCATATCGTCAACTTAAAGTTTTAATTTGAAATTTTCTTCCTCAAGTTGGACTTGCATTAAAATTCCAACTTGAACATTTTCAATTGACAAGCTAATATTAACTTTCTCCTTGAGGAGTGTTATCTTCTTTTGGAGAGAGTTAACTTGGACATTGGACTTTGTCAATTTTTTTGTTAAACGATATATGATATAATATAATTTTTCTATTAATGAATTGCTTACATTGCTATTTATACCTTCTGAACCAAATACAGATCTATGGCTCAATTCTGATTCAGTTTCGGACTCTGTGTTTGGTTCGGTCTCAATCTTAGCAATCTCTTTTCTTGCTCGGAGGGCTAGGAAACTTGTGTTTCTGACTTCTCTGTGCTACCTGCACATTTAATTCAAATTGTTAAATCATTTTATAGACTTAACTTGAAACCTTTGTCATTATCAAAATTCATGTTCGATCATCTAATGCTCTCTGCACTAGCAAGAGTAACATTTAAATCTACAATTGATCAATCGACTGATGGATAAGATCAGTTGACTTGATAGACAAAAATTAGCCCAAATATCAATCCTATAAAAGAAGATTTTAAAATATTTTGAAGCAATCACTTTTTGAAGATTTTGAAATGAAGTTCTAGTGCATTTGCAGACCAACAAGAGGTAAAACCAAGCAATCAATATTAAACAATGCCGAGTTCAATTAGTGTAAACTTTAGTTTAAATTGTATTTTAATTTTCATTTTAAATCTTGTCTTATTGGGGAGAAGAGAGGAAAAAGAGGAGTGTCAACAATTCATCATCATGCCCAAATAGATTTTGACTTCCTCTTCTTATATCAGCCCATCCTATAGTAATTTAAACTCCTTAATACACAATGTATTAGATCACTTGATGGGATTTAATTTTTTTAATTCAGATATTCAGCTCTTGTGATTCGAATAATCCTAAAGGTGGATGGATATGATATCACAGACAGCCCATCAAATAAATTTGAAAGTGCACGCGGCATCTCACCTAGTATTTTTTTATCCAGTACATCGTAATTAGAATTTGAATTATAAATACTTAAATAACCCATTGAATATCTTACAGCTGCATTATTGTTGGGGTGACAGAGTTTAATTCTTGATGATAATAATGTATGATATTAATTAATATATATTAGCCGGAGATTTAATCCTTCAAAATTATGTTAATCTCATGTGTCTGACTGGAAGACTTATTATTGTATATGTTATTAAGATTTTACCAGGCCACAACATCAATCAAGAGTACAATTGGTAAAGTTTATTAACCTTTTGATTTGATTGGTCATGCACTCATTGCACAAATATAATTAAATCCACCGCCCATATATCAACGTCGACGAACAGCGTGACGGCGACGTGTCGCTATTCGTAACGTCGATGCTTATCTGCGGCACTCCGGCGTCAGCGAGTGATCCTTGCTGCTGTCCTCGCAGTAGTCGTACACCAGGTAGTTTCGCCTCGCCCACTCCATCGCCGCGTTCTGCTGCGCGCTAAGCCCGCCGCCGACCGGCGACGCCGCCACCGGCCGGCACCAGGCCGGCGCGAAGGCGGAGCAGCCCCCGATCTTGAACCCGGTGTACCTCGCCACGAAAGGCTGGTACTGGTAGTCCACCTTGTACTTGCCGTTCTCCGTCGCCCACGGCGAAGCGTCCCAGATCGAGCCGTACATCCACATCGGGCGGTCAGGGAACGTCCACCCCGCCGACGAAGACTTGGCGTACCTCCGTATCGGCACGTCGTCCACCAAGAATCTACACGCACCCCAATTTACTTAATTAATATCCATATGATCTACGTTTATTAATTATCCAAATTAAGGAAGAGATGAATGCACGAGTACATGATCTCGTCAGGGTTCCAGATAATGGCGTAATGATGGAAGTCGGCGGTGGGATCGAACCACAAGTGGAACCTCACCTCCCGGCCGACCAGTCGACCGTCGCCGCTGCCGCGGACGTAGACGTTGGTTTGAACAGTGTAGGGCTTTCCCGGCGTGGTGCCGAGGAACTCGATGTCCACCTCGTCATGGTACCCCGGATGAGCTTGATCGTTCGATAACTGTATATATATATAAATAGATCTATCATCAATGGTCCTTTTCTTAAATTATATATATTGACAGTAGCACTCACGTAAAAAGCGGTGTTGACGCCGGCGGTGTATCCACTTTGAAGCTTGATCGAGGCACCAAAGTAGCCATTGCGATACGGTCGATTCGACTTAAACCCACTGCCTGCAGAAGTTGAAATTAATAGTAAAATTAAAGCAATGATGCATGAGAATTTAAGGGGGGAATATTAACGTAATGCAGAAGCATGCCTGAGCTTCTGTCCAGCCACATCGTGATGGAATATTGATCTTGAGAGAGGGTTTGGTGCTGAGGACCCCAAAGATTACTGTAAGCCTCGCTGAACCTTAATGGCCGAATCAAAGAGCTCGGTCGGTATCCAGGAGAGGGCTGGGCGTGGGCGAGCGCTGCGAGGTGGAAGAGAAGGCAAGCGAGGAGAGGAAGACCCATCAGTTGGCAGGAGGAATGATGATAATCAATCGATCATTGGTCTGGTGCGAGTGGATGCTCGGAAGAGCGAAGGGTATAAATAGGAAGGAATTAACTGAATGGAGGAGCTAGTTGATGAGACGTTGGGGAGATGATGACAAACACAGATAAAAAGAATGTAAAAGATCGCAAAAATAAATATATCTTAACTTGAGATGATTTTACCATTGTTGCTTTAAGGTGTTGTATGATATGACTGTGGACAAACTGGGTGAATCTTGCAAGGAGAAGAAGAAGAAACGTTAGATTAATGATTGAAGAATGAGCCTTGATGATTAAATATTGTTGGGAACGAGTCAAAGAGGTGGTTCTAGCTGTGTTATTAAATACTGTTAGTTAGTGAGATAATTGAACTGATCACGCCATTCCTTGTGCTGATATAGAACTCGCAATAGCACATCAGCTTTTTAATCAAATCAAGAAGAAAAGCTCCAAAAAATAGTAAATATGTTATTCTATCGAGATTATTTACTTACATGTAGAGAACAGTTCTGTGACAAGGATATCTAGTGATAAAGAATTGGAGGATAATTAACGAAAACGTCAAGAGAGCAATAGATTAGGAAGGTACCTGTTACCATGAACCAGTTGAACTGATTGGGACGAATTTTGGGAACACTTCAATAATTTTAGAAACACCTAGGCGTAGCAGCAAAATTCAAAAAGGCAAAGCATCTTGGAAGAGATTTAGAGGATGAGTCCAGGCAGAAATTCAATCTACAGAGCTAATAATTCATGCTGAAAATGATGTGCCAACCCCCTTCCTGCAGCAAGGCCTAGAACAGCAACTAGTGATCTTGTCAGTAGTGAAGACAATTTCCATGCATGAACCTTAAGAAACAAAGGAACAAGCATATATACCATTAAACAGTTGGCAAAACTCAAATGAGTTTTTTTTTTTCAAGTAATAAGAGAAGTATTTCTTTTTTTTATCATCAAAAGAGCACTTCTTTCTATCAAATAATTATCTACCCCTCTAAACTCACTGCACTGATGCGCGCACTCTCGCCTACTCTCGCCTACTTGCCAAAGAAAACAAAACTGAAAGCACAATTGACAGACACAATACTGTATCTTGTCAAAAAAATGGCCATTTTTGTGTTGCACGATGTGATTTCCTACACTCTCATTGAAACTATCATAGTTACATATATTTTAGGGAAATGCACATTAGATTGTGGACGTTGGAACTCTATTTTGGTAGTTAGAATATTGACAATAGAGTTTATCAAAAGCAAATTAAAGTTTAAAGTAGCTTGCAATATTGTAAGGAGCTCTATATCAGAGCTATATGTAGGGTTTATATAATTAGCTACCTTCTATAATTTTGTAGGTATTATTATGCATTCTTTATTATATGATATGTTGAAATCCTAATGTATATAGTAAACCAATAGAATTCTGTCACACAAAGATGAGAAAAATATAGATTTCATATAAGTCATTCAATTATGAACAACAACAAATCTAGAAATTTAATTGTTGTGCAAGGAAGAAATATGCTTTACAAATGAAACATGCTCATATAGCAATGGAATAAAATTATAACTTTATAACATAAATGATATGAAGTGCAATGAAAATCGTAACTTATGTATGTACTTTGTATATTTAGATATTGTATATACTAGTTTTGTACCTAATTCTACATAGGTATTTCAGAGTCATTTGACAATTCCAAAGGCTTGGGCAGACTCAAAAGACCTCTTCGAGTAAAAATACTTCATATAAGTTTGGCTATAATTTCTAAATGGGTATTTTTGAACTCGTTTAGTAGTTTTGAAAACATGAATTGACTCTAATGGCTTCATAGAATATATTTATCCATTTAAATTCACCATTGGAACTTTTAATCCAAGATACAAATTTTTAATTTTATTTACTCTATATATTGATCAAAGTTACAAAGTTATATTTTCATTCTTGGACATTATAGTTTTTCTTTTTGCACATTCCTTGTAGACTACATAGCCACTAGAGCTATATTGATCTAGTGTCTGTCCTTCTTGCACAGCACCAATCAAACATAAATTATATAAACAAGCTATATATATATCCTATGACCTATCCTTGCAAATTTAGGAAATTCAATTAAGTTCCTTTCTCCTCTTTAATTCTTGTCCCATTTGATTATTCTATTCTACCATCAAATGATTCTTCATCAATAAAATATAATACGATTATTTAAAGTGCTGGAGTAATATATGGTACAACATTTTAGTGAGTTTACATGGGTAGATTTGATAGATAACACACAGAGGCACACTATTCCAATGATAAATATAAAAAAATATGCTTTAAAAAAAATTAATTGATGCCCTTTTGATTTTTCTTTTGGACGTAAACACAAACATTGTATGAGCATCTGTAGCATATTTGACTAATTAATACACTGAAGTCGGCATCAGTTTCAAGAGCTATCTACCATGCAAGGTGCAGACAAAAGATGGATGCAAGGGATGTCGGTAGACTGCAACTACTTGTTCCCATGCATCATGTAGATCAGTCCCTTGCGATTAAGGGTACCTTGAAGATCATGGCAATCTAAAAGATTAAGTTTATATATATATAGAATTGGATGGTTTGCTTGTCAAGTTTGGAGATGGTCCATCTCATGATCGATGTGTTGCGTTGCTAGCCGTCCAAGTAAACTACAAAATCTTATGTTTTTCATACAACTAATCGTGTGTATGTTGTGATCTATAAGTTTGACATCCACAGCTTCATCTTAATTAAGATCCATCATGCATTGGCCAAAGGTTTAAGCATATGATATATACTGAAGTGTTATCTAGATCTGAACACTAATGTTGGATTCTTTTGGTTGTCTTGTTCATGGTTTGACATGCCAACAGACAAACAAGGGCCGTCTAGGGCAAGTGAAGGAGTAGCCTCAACTACTCTCGCAATTGTTTTTCAATTGAATATATATTTGGATAGTGAAGGCCCCATTTGGCTTGCCTTGACGACGATCAATGAAGGTGATGATGTATGCAAATTATGCTATTAAACCCACTAGACTTTTTTAAATTAAGAAATAAAATTTACAAGGAAAAGATGGCAAGATCGGCGAGAAGCCACTTTTATTGTAGTAGGACAATAATGGACCTTGATCCCTTGAACCTTTTAGCTCAAATGATAAGTTTGTAAAAAGATGAATAACCTACAATTCACCGAGTAAAATGAATACATCTCGTATAGAAAGAATGAACAATATACAATCCACTAAGTGAGGAATGCATCTCACATAATAGAGTGAAAGACTTGCAATTTATCCAACAATAAAGGTCATGGAACCAAAGCTCAAGCTAAAATAGATAAATAACTATCATAAAAGGTATGCAATAATATAAAAGCAAGTATCAAACAACTAGAGTAGAGACAAATCTCAAAAATAAATCGACTTAATTTTTCAAAACAACTTTATAGTTAATCTCATATCATGTTTTTTCACCAATTTTAATCATGCACAAGATAAGTTTAGGAAAACAACAAGAAACATCCACCTAAAATAAAGAACCTCTAATTGATATTCGACCATAAGGTTCACTCATAGCATTATTGTAACTCAATCTATAAAATATTTCCCAACTTCAACCTTTAGTTATGATCTTAATTATCGAGATAAAAATACAACAAAAAGCTTACATCATATCAAAACCGCAAAGGTAAAGTGAATCAACCTCTACTCAAGCCTCTTTCAATCTAGCTAGAAAGAGATATTACATTATTGAAGTTTAAATGTGATGAGTGAAGCTTGCCGCTCAGTGCACCTTGCTCGTGCAAGTTGTGATTGGCGAACTCACCTCTATAAGTATGGTGATGCATAGACAAGCATGTAGGTAGACTTGTTAGGAAACAATTGTCAGAAATGGCTCACAATTAGATGATAAATCCTATTTAGTTTAGAAAATTGTAAGTGTAATATAATCAAATCTAGTTATAATTAGATGATAAACTAATTCACCTTCATGTAAATTAGAAGATAAGTAAAGACATTAAGATATAGAAAATTAAACTAAACTATTGAGTCCAAAATGTAAAGCCAAATTAGAATGAATCATCTACTAAAATGCCAAAGTTATTCAATGTGATCACAAGGTGTGTGTCAAGATCACAGGAAGTAAATATTACATGATCACATGGAAACAACTTTGCATTTTAAATAGACGATTGTTGTAAATAAATAAATGATACACACACATAATGTCTTTGTGACAAAGCCTCATTTATTTGAGGATAAGCTAAAATGGTTATACTCAATGCGCTTGCTTAGTTTAATTTCTATTGGTAAGTTTTATTATCATTCTATATTTCTTCTAGTTCATATCCTACTTATTTTATGGTGATGAAAATAATTATTTTCACTTTTATAGTTTTTCTTGCAAGCCACTAGTCAACTAAAATCTGACTCACGTCGCACAGCTGCTCTGCCGATGAATGAACTTGAAGAGAGACTGAACAGGAGGATTAGATGGGTGCCGGGTATTCCCGATAGACCACTCCGATGCTCAAGTTAGTACTGGTAGAAGAAGAAGTAAAAGAGAAAGTATACGAAGTTGCTGAAGTTGTCCAGAGAGATTTTTCATCCTATGAGAGAGTTTATATACTTACGAGAAAGGAATCTCAACGTCAACTTGAGAGAAGACCTCTATCGGGACATAGAAGACTAATTCTAGGGGTTGCTGACATGGGGTCCCCACAGGAGGCGCCTGAGGGACCAAGTTTGTCAACCTTGTAACCGCCCTATGGCTTGGCATTGCAGATTATTCTTACTTTTTGATCGTATGCGCAGGCACGAGAGAATCCAGGGAACCAGGCTTGACAATCTCGTAATCGCCTTGACCCCTTGGTAGACCTCACATGCTTGTGGGATCTTGGCAGTTTCTGTGTAAGGCGGGGCAGTGGCCGAGATGAGGCGTGGAGAGACCGAGCAGGCCGAGGGGCCGCTTAACTGAGGAATTCGTAGAGGATGAGCGATGGAGGAGCTAATTCATCTGAGAGCGGGGTTGCCAAGTTGTTGAGCGGTTGAGTGGTCGAGTGATCAAGAGGTGAATTAGTTGAGCAACCGAGAGGCCGAGAGACAGAGACAATCGAGGTCGGGATGACCAAATGGCCAAGAGAGATGGAGTGACCAAGAGACCAAGTAGCCGAGACAGCTCAGGTCAGGCTAGCTAAGACTGTGTAGACGAGACGATTCAGGTTGGGATGCCCGAGTGGCTGAGATGATCAAGAGACCGAGACGGTCCAGGTCGGGATGGCTGAGTAACTGAGATGACTGAGAGATCGAGACGGTCCAGGTTGGGATGGTTGAGTGGCCAAGAGAGATGGAGTGATCGAGAAACCTAGTAGCCGAGACGGCTCAGGTCGGAATGGCTAAGACCGTGTAGATGAGACGGTCCAGGTCGGGATGGCCGAGATGACCAAAAGGCCGAAATAGTCCAGGTCGGGATGGCCGAGTGGTCAAGAGAGATGGAGTGACTGAGAGACCAAGTAACCGAGACGACTCAGGTCGAGATGGCCGAGACTGTGTAGACGAGACGGTCTAGGTTGGAATGGCCGAGATCATGTAGATGAGATGATTTAGGTCAGGATGGCCGAGTGGCTGAGATGATCGAGAGACCGAGTAGTAAAATGGCTATGATTGAGACAGTCGAGGTCAAGCTGAAAACGCTGATCTACTTAAGATTGATTATTGACTTTTCTGACTTGACGCATTAGCTCACCCCTTGACCATCTTGCCATGTAAATAAGGCTAATTAGAATCCACCACATCATATACCATGCTCAGTTGGGCTGTGTTTAATTAGAACTCATTATTTGGAAGGCAAATCGTCAAACACTAGCTTGAGCCTTTGACTAGAAATTGGTCAGTTCAAGTGTATGTTCTTCCCCATTTTAAAGCTTAGATTAAGAAAACATACATCATTTTACTTAACAGAGAAGTTTTAATATAATGTCATTGATGGTTTGTTTAAACCTAACATAACACAAAGATATCAGATTTAATTTCTCATAGATAATTTATTAATGCAGATCTTCTAAAATGGAAAGTTGGAATCTATGAAAAGTAACTTTAAAATTGACTAGACTGTCCACTTTAAAATAATCCTAACCTTCAGATCAATTTGTGGATTTGTATGAAAAAGAGGTTTAGAAAAGATTTCATTTTTTAAATTGTTATAATTCTATCCTCCCTCCTCCTCTTCCTCTTCCTATTGATGTTGCCAAAACTAACCCTTCCTACGTTGTTATCATGACAACGGTCATGACTTGTGGTCCTAATGAAATTATTATTAATTATGATAATATTGTCTGATAAAAAGGACATGACTTTATAATTAAGAAGTGAGATGAAATATTGAATTACCCATCATCATCATGCTATAGTCATGTCATATTGAAAAGAACAATGTTAAAAAAGATTAAATTATGACACATCAGAGATTACTTCAACTCAGTGATTTTTTTTCTGCTTGTATGCTAGTGTCTCATATTGTTATTGTTATGGAACAGGGCACTGGCAAGCAATAGAAACGTCCAAATCAAATGCATGATTTGCACTAGCAAAAGGAAGAATTATTTTAAGAAAGTGTTGAAGTATACTCGATTACAACTTTACACCTAAATAGACAATTCATCGAGAATGGAGGCTGCAGTATCATAAGATATAAAAAGTGATAATTAGATAGGGACTCAAAGCATCTTCTACATTGACTAAGATGAAGAGTCAAAAACAAATGAAGTTAATTCAAAGAACATTTCAATCGAGATGAATACCATTAAGAAGTAAACAGCTAACAGCTATTGTATTTCTCTAATTGATAGACTTACACTTACACAAGTGATGAAAGGCTAAGGGTAACCAATATTGATGGGGTCCCTGAAAGGGAAGACAATGAAGGCAAGCAGCCCATTGTATTTCTGTCTAAGCCAATTTAAAAAGTTAAATGAACTCAATTTTTTGCCACTTCTATTGTTTCCTGAAAGTATTGCCCATGCTCCATGCAAACAATCATAGACCTAGCGAGCGAGTCTAAGAATGAACTAATGATACAATAACAACTAAATCTTATCCCACTAGATAGAATCTTATCCCAAGAATAAACTAATATAACATAAAAATTAAAATTATTGACAACTTGTTAACAGGGAGCAAAGGTATTTGTAACCATCCTAAACGAGCATATAAGTCAGAGACAACACAGATTTAAAGTTCAGACACTTTTTAGACATCTAAATTTAAAAAAGAAAAAAAAAGAATATATAGAAAGCAGATCGTTGTGCAAGTTCTATAGTAAAGAACAAGGCCAGCCTGTTTACTTGAGAAAGGATCATCAAACTAATAGGCACAATGTTAGATACATTCGAGAAGAATACACCTGGCACTATAACACCCCATGCAAAAAGCTCACAAGGTTAAGTTACAAAAGAAGATAAATGGAAACAGTGTTGCAAACGCCAACTTTTTGGTAACAATTAGGAAGCAGGCAATAAATCACATGAGATCTCTGGCAAGCCTCAAATGCTGGTCATTCGAATCAACAAAATCAATGTTTGATCTCTTTAGAAGTTGATGGATTGATTCTTCTTCATCAGTTTCCTCTGCATTTGATGAATATGAATCCGATCCATCTTCTGTTTTTAAGAATTGTGATAACTCGATCAGATCAGATCAGATGGTAGAAATCAAATTAACTAGAAATCGTCTCTAGTGTCCTATATTTACAACAAACATCATAGCTCATGAAGAAATTCCATGCTTCCTAAACAATTAGAAAATTAAAAGGAACATCATTCATAAATTGATGGTAACAGTATATGCAGAACATGCATTCGTGTACAACAGTCTAATGTAGAACTTCCTATAGAGTAAAACATGTTAGTCGAAATAATGGATATTGGATGGTATAATCAAGATTTAAAATTTTGAGACATGCCGAAGTTTTGATTTATGACCAGAACGACAAGGTTTCGATACTGTATCTTACCGTGTCTATACGGTTTCAATACTTTTTTTAAATATAAATATATTAATTAAAAAATATTTTTATGAATATTTGATTATTATAGATGTTTACTATTGAGTTATATTTGAGATATTAAATGTTGAATTCAAATTTTGATATTATCTAGTGAAATATTTGATGCTTATTGAGTAAAAGTCAATTTAGGATTAACTAAAGTATGTCATGAAAATATGATAGGATCAGGTAGGTTTAAATTGTATTTAATTTAAATTTATTTTGATCAATTTAAAATTAGACCAATTTTACATATATATAATAATTATAGTAATATATTATAAGGTTAGAAATTATATAATATTATTTTTCTATCAATCTATTCCTCCATCTTAAAGAGATTTTTTTTTCTCTATTTACCTCATAAACAGATGGACAAAAAAAAAATTAACCATCCTTTATGAGGGATTTTTTTTCTTTGTTTATCTTATGGACAATGAAACTATGAAAGCGAAAAAATTAACAACGTTAAAGCTATTTTTTTTCTTTCTATTTACCCTCGTGGACGAATGAAAAAAAATAAATAACAATGAAGGAGAAAAAAAATTAATGGATCAAGGAGGGGAAAAAAATCAAGAGAGAGAAAAGAATTTGAATTAAATGTCATAAAAATTAAAAATTAAAAATTTTAACTTTAATTTAAAAAATTTTGGAGGAAGTCATGACCTCACAGTGTCCTCCACGACGTCGCAAGGTTGCAACTTCCTCCGAGACCTAATGAGGTTGTGCTAGTAACGGGCGGAATGGAAAATTCCTCCTATACCGACCGACACGGTATTTTATACCATGGGTATAACAGTCTAAATGTAGAAAACAACTATAAATTCCAAGTTCTACTCCATGCATAACTTCTTTTATGATTCATAAGATGATGGGCAACACAACATGACAAGTCCTCAAAACAAGCATGTTCAAAGTGCTACTATGATATAAAATACTTTGAAAGTGTCCCAAAGTGCTTGATGAATTTTGTGGACAAAAATATTAATGGATCATGGAGAAACCATGCTCACAAAAAAAAAAAAAAAGAATCAAACATGAAGGTGGAAAATCAGTTGCATGTTTAAAATAAAATTACATCCAACTTTGAATCATGTAAAAGCCACAAAATCTCAAGCCTAAAACCCAAATCCCTTGTTAAGTTTTGCCTACAGCGGTCCAAAAAAAGATATCTAGAAAGAAATATTCTAGAAGTAATGCTAAGGATTGCTGCCACGGTAAGGTTGCTGCATGTGACCTAGAGGTCACGGGTTAAATCCTGGAAACAGCCTCTTGCCAAAGGCAAGGTAAGGCTGAGTACAATGGATCCTTTCCCCGGACCCCGCATGGCGAGAGCTTAATCACCGGGCTGAGTTTAATGCTAAGGATTGGCGACATTGATTTATAAATAAACAAATGATAGTGATCTATCCAAAACTGAGAAAGCAAAGAGCAAAAAGAATATAGAAGGATATACTATGTAAACGGGTGGTAGAATGAAAAGTTCAAAGTTAGGGGAGTAATAAAAAATTTTTACCTATTTGATTGAATGGGAAGCAATGGAATGGCAAATGGCCTTAAGATTTAGTGCTCAGAGCTGTGATTTTCAGTTTCTAAACGAACACAATTAAAAATTCAGACCCAATTTGTTTCAAGGGATACACTTCCAGATGGGCACTTAGCCTGGATAATGCACAACAGCTACATCGACAAATTCTAGAATGACTGAAAACCAACTCCTACATAGCATATTTTTATTCAGCTGTTTATTCTTTTGATAAGGATCTATCTAGGTAAATTCTTTCCTCTTTAGCTGAAGCAATAATATCCAATCATCAAGAGCTAAAATGTTCTTCCATCTTATCTACAGGAAACTTCAGTTTCTTTTCTTGTAAGGATCTGTTTCTTTGAGAGAAAGGAAAAGAAATTTGATGGTAGAGGAGAGAAAGCAAGGTATGGATGACTCCCTCCACTATGTACTTCTAAGGATAGCAAACTATGAGAAGAGTGAGGACTGATCAGTCTGCTGTTTGTTTGATCCATCTCCTCCACCTTCTACCTCAATGAAGCTGATCAAGTTCGTGGTTGGTCTGCTTGTTGTAGCTGATAGTGCTCAGACTGAGCTACAAATGCAACAGAGTGCTTGAGCAGTGGCAACAATAGGGTAATCCAGGTGTCCAAGCAAAGTGATGCTCCATCTCCTCCAAATCTGCCCCACGAACAATTACCTAGAGGTAGCATAAACAAGCTAGGCACAACTGGTTAAAGGTATTGCAATAAGAGTATCAAAAGTTCCATTGTTGTGACCTCACCAAAATTTTCCCTTCTCTCCTCCCTCCCCCTTCGTCCCTTCCCTTCCTTTTCCTTTAACTTGATCCCCAAGTAACTACCAATCAAGGCCTTAAAGTTTGTGCATAAATATATATAAAAGATATATAAGTGTAAACAAAAGTAAGAAGATTTTCAAATCACCAGAATAGGCTGGATGAACTGGTAATTGTCCAACTGCTGGGACCCGAATGTTCTCAGGGAGAATGCAGTTAAAAAATGATCCTGAAAATTCCTAATCACGTGCAAATTAATATCCACATATTTTCATAAAACCAAAGGTTATTTTTCAAGAAAGACGCTAACCTAGTCTGGCAAGTCTATTCACCCATCCGGGAATAGGTTTTCCTGTCAAACTTCTACAAACTTCATCTGTGAAATGATTGCAGTTTTTGACGATCAAATGGTAGGTGTCACCATGATAGTTTCCAGCAAGACCTTCAAGGAATGAGCAGAATTCTGAGTGGGACATGTCAGTAGTGCCCAGACACACAGAACGTCTGAAGATAAAACCAGGACAGTTTTTCGGTTCCACCTCAAACACTCCACTCGCTGGGTAATCATGTGCTCCAAATCCATACTCCATACCATGAACTACAAAAAAAAAGTGAACTTAGTCGTTCATAATAGCATAGTAGATGAAACAATGGACAGAAAAATCTGGGGAAAAAACATCATGCAGTATGAAATATAGAGGTTTACTTGTGGA
>NW_027431493.1:0-3532 GCF_044706935.1 Curcuma longa
TTTACTACAATAATCGGTTCAATCGTTATAATAAACCCTAGGTGGTTAGTTGGCTAGTTTAATTGCACTGATTAACTCCATCTTAATCCCGGTTCACTGTAGCTCCTCGTTATAACAACCAGTCGCGATTCCTTTTTCTCCCACGTCGCGCCCATTTGCCCGACGCCACGCCTCCGCCCCCTTCCCATTTCTCCTCCCCCTCATCTTCTCCCTCACCCAGTTGAAGCCGCCTACACCTCCAGCCATTGAGTTCTCTCCTCAAGCCGCCTTCCTCTGCCTGACACCACCGCGCGCCGAGTGGAGAAGACCGAGCAGCTGACACCCCACACTACCGCCGTCCCCTTCCTCCTAGTGCTACCCGTGTGGAGAAGACCGAGTAGCCGACACCTCTGCCAATTAGCGCCGCCTCCCTTCATGATTCTTCCCTTTCCCACGGGTGCGCCGCCGTCCAAGCGCCTGTCTGCGTGAGGACGTCGCTGGACGGGTGAGTGGCCGTCGCCAACCACCAGAGAGGCCAGAGAAATCCTAGTTAGGGCTTGTTTCTTCCTTCCTATTAGGATTGGAGGTGAGTTCCTTCTTGATTCTGATTAGGATTTTCTGATTTTGTGGTGGATTCGTTGATTATTGTTAGGACTGTTAGAGTTAGGTTTGATTTGGATTGGAGATGAACTAGGAATTCTAGGGCAAGGATGTGAGGTGATATTTCCTTTTTCTTGAACATGGTTCTGATCTGTTTTGGATTGTAATTTTAGCTACTGTTGGATAGGTTTAATGAAAGGTTATGGATTTGATTAATTTAATTGAGGGTGATATCGGTCTATTAGGTTAGGTTCTTGTTAGGTTCTTGATATTTGGGTTGTGGTGAGTAATACGGTGTTTAGTTTGATTAGGGTTCTTGATTCAATTGAGTTGTGTTCAGTGATGAATGTTGTTTAGTGTAGTTTGTGTGCCATTGGGATTTCTTTGGATTTCTTAGTTCTTAGTTGGATTTGTCTTGTTTACTTGGATAGATTGGTGAGTTGTGCTATTAGGGTTTTATGTTGAGGTCCTGATCTGTTGTGTAAGTTAGTTTGAGTTACATCTGATTATAGGTTGAATGGTGGCTATGATTAGGTTGTGGTTAAGTTAGTTAGGTTAATTTATCCTAGTTGTTGTTTATAGAATTAAAAACTTATATTAGATATTTAAGTGTAATAGTAAGTGTTGTTTGTTTTAAATGGCAGGGCTTTGATTTGTTGATCCTGCTATACACGAAGTTTCATATTTGGGAGTTTATATATCGATGTGCGTACATCAGGTGGGTACACCTGTGCTTGGTTAACACAGGTTCTTATTTCGTAGTGCATGATTAGTTTGTTGCTATTACTATTATAGTCGTTGTTTGATTCATGAGGTGATACTTACCTTTGACCTTAATATGATCTTGCTACCATTAATACAGTTTCCTTAATTGTTATTTACCTATGTTGACTTATCATGATTAACGTTGCACATATCTTGATGTTGCAGTAGTTATTTGCTGAATTGTGCATCGTAGCATTGTTATTGTTGTTGTTGGCTCTTACCCGACACCGGATTGAGGTGGCACATGGGTAAGAGGTTGCACTATTGTTGAGTGCGACTAGGACTGACTATATTGCCCTCCTGCTACACTGCCACTCCCACTTATTGTTAGTGGTCAGTTGTTGGAGTTGTGCAGTACGTCCTGTTTAACCCCTCAGTCCACTGCCCCGAGGGAGGGTGATTGGGGAGTGTAGAGTGCGGACAGGGGCTTGCATTTGATTATGTCCTGTTTAGCCCCTCAGTTCATCTTAGAGGAGTGACTGGGGAGTGTAGAGTGCGGACAGTGACTTGCATATGATTGCGTTGTTTGCTGCGTTTTTACATACATTTGTTGGTAGGTTATTATATAGTTTACTTTATTCATATGTTGCAGTTGTTGCACTTACCTGCCATGATTGTTGCATTTGTTTACTATGATTGTTGCATTGCATGCCATTACATACATGACTACATTTGCCTGATTCCTATTATCATGATTCGTGTTATCTGCTAATTTTGGTACCTGTTGATTATTAATCTACTTCTTCTATATTTATTCGTTCTAGACTTTACACATTTATTATTCCTACTGTTTAACCTTTACATGCACTTCTTCCCTGTATCCATTGAGTATTTGTTGCTCACCACCCAGACCCTTGGGTTTTCTGTCTTCCCTTCCATACAACCACGGCCAGGAAGAACCCGATCATAATCGGGAAGTCAAGGCTACACATCCTCTGCCACCTGTGGGTCTTAGTTGGCACGCTCGAGAGACCTTGGGCGGTGCCGTGAAGGATGTGCGGCGATGGAAGGCTGCGGCTGGTGCCGCGCATAGGAGGTCGGTGCCATGCAGAGGCCAAGCTGTGACTGTCGGAAACCCACTCTGCACCCGCTGGAGGCAGCGCCACGCCCGCCGGAAGCCACCTCCGCGCCCGCCGTAGGCCACCTCCACACCCGTCCTGCTCTGTTCTTGTTGCTGGCATAAGAGACCGATGCCGCGCAGAGAGGTCAACGCCGAGTTGAGAGGGCTAGCACGCAGAGATGCCGGTGCCGCGATGAGGAGACAGTGACGACGAGCAAGGAAAATCGACGATGGAGGAGAATGACAGAGGGCGGCGCTTCACCCTTGCAAACCCCACACGGAACATAGGACTCCTCTGTTTTTATTGCCCGGAAGGGAGAAGATCGCATTGTGCGGCGCACTCGGGTGGAGAAAACCAAAAAGCCAAGAACCCTAAACCAGTTTCAATACTGTAGCGAACCGAACTGGACCTGGTTCAAAACTAAATCGTTTGGTTCACTAACCAAACAAATTTCAATTTGACCCTAACCAGTTTTGTTCATTTCATCTTCACATGACAAAGTTTCTCATCTCATCCGTTCTACCAAAATCTCTTCCATCATGAACCAAACCAAATTGGTTCAATTCAGTTCAAAACTAAATCATTTAGTTCACTAACCAAATGAACTCTGATTTAAACAAAATCAGTTTCGTTCATTTCGTCTTCATAAGATGAATTTCATAATTTTATCCTTTGTCCGGTCTAACTGATCTTTATTTCTCTCATTCTGAGAATATAATTCTCAAATTCGTTTTAAGTCTTTCGAAGAACTTGTAGTGCGTGTGACCCAATAGATTCCTGATTATGTTGGTCGTCAGTAATTAACCATTAATTATGGAACGATCATGAGTGACATCTAGTAGTACATCATGATCCCCAATTAATCAAAAAATCAACAATTGATTCCAGAACATTTCTAAACCTTTTAGCAGCTTCAATTAAATGTGCCTCGTTCCTTTCACCGTCTTATACTCGCTTGGTTTAAGACATGGTCTATGTATTGGTCCCCACTAGGCTGATAAGGTCACACCTAGCCTAAGCTGCTTTGTTGTCCTGTGGATCAAGTTACTTGTACATGTGTCCGAGAGTACTTTACTCTTAACATGTTATGCTTTGGCCAAAGACTTTTAGTAACAATCCTGACAAGT
>NW_027431494.1:0-5955 GCF_044706935.1 Curcuma longa
TTATATCTTAGCTTAGTTCTTATTGGTTTAAATATAGATGTTACTTATATATTCCATATTTCAAATTGAAGGGACAAAAGAGGATGTGATTACAAAAGCACTTGAGCTGGGCGTGTGAGGGGCATTGGATCGAGGTCATATCACTCTAACAACATATTTCAAAGTTGGTAGAAGCATATATTATGTAATTAAGTCTATGTAATGCTTCTGTAATAGATAATACTTTTGTAATAGACACTGATTTTGTATATGGAAGTCATTTGGCAAATATAATAGACAATGATTTTGTACATGGAAAATATAATAGTTTTTATTTATTGATAAAAATATTTATATAATAGACAAAGCTGTTAAATATAATAGATAACGTTGTTAAATATAATAGACAACGTTTTTTAAAGGTTGCAAAAGTGTTGTCGATGTTAACAAAGACAATGCTTCTTATGTGTTGCCTTTGAGAGACCCCTTTTACAACAGGAAATTTTACAACGCTTTTTCTGCCAGATAGACAACGCATAAAAAGCATTGTGTATTAGCTTTTTTCTTGTGGTAAGTATCAGAGTGGAGCGAGATGATAGTACGTTAGGAAAACTTGATCTAAGTAGTCGAGTAAGGTAAGAAGTACCTTGCTTAGCTTGGTCTTCTTAACTAAATCGATCTAACTGAAGCTACCTCGCCACATCCTAGACTAGTTAGACCAAAATTTATCCCTAGATTAGCTAAATATATAATTTCTTGAACCAGCTTTGTCTTAGAAAGGGGTCGTTGTTTCGATAACCAAGAAGACCTCTGTGCCTCGCCACTGTCTAGAAGTTGATTTTTGAAATACATATTTAGTAAGTCAAAAGGTTAAACTTGAATCTAACCCAAGGTTAATCAAATATTAAATAATAACCTATTTTCATTAATCAAGATAAAAATGGATAATTATCTCACAACTCATAAAATTAACTGTGTGATCATCTGGAAATGGGTGAGATGAAACTAGGCTTAAAAATGTCTAATCATTAAATTCTAATTTTAATTAATCCTTACAGATTTTTAATTTAATTAATCTTTAAAAGTTTAAATGCTTTGAGTAAGAGTATACATTTTGTTAAAAGCATGATAAACTATTTTAGAAAGGTATATTTTCTAATTTTAAATTGTGTTGTCAAACATCAAAAAGGGAGAGATTGTTGTTACAATCAACACTGATAATCGAATTTATATTTTGATGTCTAATAAAGAGCTTAAAGTTAGACATTATGTGTTTGATATATAAGTGAAGTGTGCAAGTAATTTAGCATGGAATGTCCTAATGGGTACATTAGACATCAAAAGTCTTAGTGGATCAGAAGGATCAGACACCCGACAAAAGATCAGATGAGTTGATCTAGCAGAATACTTGATGGATCAATTGGATTGGACATCAAGTAAGGAAAGTCTTCATGGGTCGATTATACACTAAACAGAAGGAGAAGTCTAAACATATCAGTTGGATTAGATATTTGGCAAGTGAGTTAAGGTAATTCCTTGAAAGGTCTTTCTAATTTGGAAAGACAGTAAGGACGTGTCCCAATCGGGACATAACTTTAGGCGATGATCTAACTAAAGAAACTAATGGATATTTCTAAAGTTGAGATAAGACAGTTATAAACTGTCAATTAATCCATACATATATAAATCATTCTAACTTTGTTTTGTAGGTTTACTACTATATATTGTGCTAACTTTATTTTATAGAAAAAAATAAAGTTATCCAAAATTTAAGGGTTCAGTCGACCAATCAAAATGATCAATTGATCGATCCAAGTGGATAGACATATATCAGATTGAGATCCAGCAAAAAAGAAAATAGACATTCAGTTAACTGATCAGGAGGATCGGTCGAGCGAACATATTTGAAAAGCTCAGATCAGATAAGATCGGATCAGTTAACAAAGGAAATTCTAAGGATTAGTCGACTGATCAGGAGTTTCAGTCGATTATATAATGAATTTCACGAGATTAATTAGATAAGAATGAAGCACACAAGCAAGATAAACGTTCAGTCGCCTGGAAGGTTCAATCGACTAAACATGATTTAATCGATTGAATAAGTCCTATAAAAGAAGTATGGGATCCGAGACTCTACATCCATTCCTTTCATCGACTCATCTCTTCTCTGCTGTTCCAATCCATGCAAATACCACTACTGTGACACTAAGAGGCTATCAGATAACCATGACGAAACTCTGATTTAAAAGTTGTCGGTATACTATTTCTTTTGGTACTTGCATTTATTTTAAAAGGGAAAAGTAGTTTGTTACTATCTCTCTTATTCCTTGTATGCATTTTCTTCTTCTCTGAAAGTTTTCAGAGAGAAGGTTTTTAGTGGATTGCCCATTCGTATACGGTCCAAAGGATCGTGGGCCTTGAAGTAGCAGTTGCTAGATTGTGAACCACATAAAAAGAAATTGTGTTTTTGCTTGATTTTAATTTCATTTTTCCGCTACAATAGTGTCTCTGTGTTTGTTTTCATAAAAGAAAGAAAGTTTTCAAGGCGAAATATTCACCCCCCTTTATCGCATATTTTAATCCTACAACCTCAACTTAAAATACTCTAACTTGAGTACACGAATGCCTCAACTCAAGACACCTCGACTTGAATACTCCAATTCGACCTTTTAAGTACCATGCTCCAAGGTTAGTACTGTAGAGCTCCAAAATAGGCATCGAATGATCCTAACGCTTTGTTTGGGAGGAGGTGAGAGAAAGAAAGGGAAGGGTAAATAAGGGGAAAGAAAATTTTGACCCTTGTTTGGGATGGAGTGAGTTAAGGAAGGGAAGGGAAAAGAAGGGTAAGTTTCACCCTTGCATGCTCATGAATCAATATAATTTCTTACACTCCGATTTAAGGTGTAAGGAAGGGGAAGGAGAACTGAAAAATATTTTGTTCCAATTTTATCCTTATCTTAAAATATTAATTCTCAAATTAACTCATCTGTTTAGGTATTTCATTTTTATGTCGTTGCTCCTCATACAACGCGTGTCATTACCATCCAATGTCCCAACCGCTCACACTCCACAATGTTGGCACCAACCCTCGCCATATATTTCTCCGAGGATAGGACTCAAGAGAGCAAGAACATGTAAACCTAATCTTCTTTTTATTCTTCTCCTCTGAAGATAAAGATTTATCCAAAAAGCATGCATTGCCTTTTTTTAGGACGTTCCATATCCTAGCTTCTATATGCAATATTGACATAATTTTTTAGAAAAAATTTACATCCATAGGTTTAATGAGCTATACATATTTTTTTCACATATAGATTTATTTTTAAAAGGGAGTGTATTTTTGTAACTTTATATATTTAACTTTCATTCTCTTTCCTTTTCTTTCAAACAATATGACACATGTTACGTTAATGAACCTTCCTTCCCTTTTAAACAAAGGGGAACATAAAACTTTATTTGTCCTCCCTTTTCCTTTCTTTTCTTTCCTTCCCTTCCTCTTTCATTAATGAATTTTTTATCACCCCATCCAAACAGAATGTAAGGATCTAGTCCGAATAAGAGAGAAAACCTCACATGGCCCCCATGGCAAGAATTGTAAAATACCCGAACTTTTAGGGATTTATTTGTAAATATCTCTAGTAGTAGGGGTTTATTTGTAAATAAACCTATTAAAGGGGTTAAATGGAATTTTACTAAACTTAAGATAGATTAGATTAACCCTATAGTTTAATTTAGGGTTAATTGGGTTAAATGAATTGGGTTATTAGGCTTGCCCAAATAAAGCCCAATTAGAGCCCAATTATAGTTTATAGGTTAAATGGGTTAATGGTTATAGGGTCCGAACCCGTTAAGGGAAGATCCGGTAAGAAACCTTTAAGCCTCATGACTCCTTCCCGATTCCACGATTCCTCTCCTCTGCTTCCACCGCGAGACGCCTCTGTTCCTCTCCTTCTTCGTTCCGATCACGCGACTACAAGCGATCCGCCGGAGCCAGCGATGGTGGTGGTGGTGGTGGGTGGTGGGGTGGTGGTGGGTGGTGGGTGGGTGGTGGGTGGGTGGGTGGGTGGATGGGTGGGTGGTGGTGGATGAGAGGAGCCACGGGGGGGGGGGGGGGGGGGGGGGGGGGGGGGGGGGGGGGGGGGGGGGGGGGGGGGGGGGGGGGGTCAAGGGATTTCCGCTCCGCTTTGAGCTTGATCCGTGGCCGGAGGTGGTGCGTTCGGGCTGCAATCGGCGATTGGCGTGAAGCGACGAAGGTGACTCTGATCGGGCGGAAGAAGTTGGAAAAGGTAAGATTCGGCCGGATGCTTGGATTCCTAAGTTCTCTTTCTCGAAGTTTTGTTGTGATTTCGAATTAATTTCATATCTGTGATTGGAGATCATAGCTTGATTTGGAATTTGAGTTGATCCCCTGATCCGACTGCTAGTGAAGAAGAAGAAGGAGAAACCGAATCTCTAAGGTAAGTGCAATGGTTTGGATTCTAGGGTTCATCATGAGATTAAGCTTTTAATTCTTGATTGGATTGAATCGTAGCTTGATTTGAGATCCAATCATTCGGATCTTATTGAAAACAACCGAAGCTGTGGAGAAGGAGGAACCAATTGGTAAGGAATTGATTCGTAGATCTTGTTTGTTCTTATGGTTTCCTTGAGGTCTTGAATTCGGATTCTTGAGTTGAAATTGAATTCATAGCTAGGTTGTTTCGGATTTCCAGATCTGGTCTTGGTGTGACGAGTCCTTGCAAGATACTGGATTGTGATTTGCTCGGTGGATTTCCTTTGGGTTACGGCTGTAAGTGAAGAAGAAGGAGAAGGGAGTGAAACCGGTGGCTAAGTTAGGGCTTTGGATCCGAGGTGAGTTCACTGGTTGTGTTCAATCAGATTAGATGTTAAATTGTAGTATGAATAGGATCTGTTTGGTTAGGTTTTGATTTATGATTAAAACTAATGAATTGATCCTATTTCATTTATGTTAAGAACCGTGATAAGACAATACCTTAATTGATTCGGTTCTTTGAGGATAAGTTGGTTAAGGTAAGATCTGAATTTAATTTAGGTTAATGCCTATTAATCTAATATGGGTTAGCCTAGGGTTGATCAAATAGGGAGTTGATTATATTAATTGATTAATGACATTAATTAATTAATTAATTAATCCCTGTTAGTATTAACCTAAAGATTGGATTAGTCTAACCTAAGGTTGATTGATTAGCATAGGTTTGATTAAACATGAGGTTAGTTGTATTGATCGATTCGATTAATACAACTAATTGATTTATTAGTTAAACCTTGTTAATATCAACCTAAAGGTTTGATTAATTTAACCCGAGTTAGGTTAACGAGATTTAGTTAAATTAACCCTTAAAATATAACTTAGGGTTTATTTGCTACATTCTGGTATTTAGGATGTGATACTGTGTTTGCAGGTCCTTGATTGATTTTGGGACTTCGATATTATACGGGAGTATATTTTTCTGGAAGTTCTTATTCGATCTACGGTTATCAGGTGGATAGTCTACTGTATTTAGTCAATACAGTCTCTTTCTATTTACAGTGCATGCTTTCTTTTATTTCTAGTGATTTGGTTACTTATCATGCTCTTATACTTGTTATAGATTAGATGCTTTCGATACTCATGTTTATCACATGCTTGATCGTATTTCTTTGACCTTATTATCAGTTCTGTTTATACCTCTGATGTTTGAGATCATTGTTATCCATGTTTATGATTACTGTCTCTATTTCAGTTATGTTATCATCATGTTGATACCTGTGATCAGTAGGACTTTTCATTAGTACCTACACATGTTAATTAACACGGTGTTAATTAACATAGTAGAGGATGATTATTCTGACTTGATCATGTCATCATTACCCATGAGCTTGATTGTAAATCCCAAAGATGTGGGTGTATCTTGCCGGTAGTTGGCCTATAGTGATATAGGTGGTTATTACCCTTCCATCACGGTGATGGGGACT
>NW_027431495.1:0-49997 GCF_044706935.1 Curcuma longa
AACGGATCGCCTTAAGGGTAAGAAGGGTGGTCGTTACACTTTTAAACTATTTTTTTCTTTTCAAAAATAAATTTCAAAACTTTACCTATTTTTGAAAATTTTTGTAACGACTCGGCCCCTCGGCCCCTTGGGCGGCCCAACTAGCGGCCCAATTGGCGGCCCAATCGGCGGTCCCTTGGGCGGCCCAACTAGCGGCCCCCTTGGCGACCCCTATGTCGTCAATCGACGACCCTCGGCCGTGTCGTTACTCACTAGGACTTTCCACCCCTGGCCAGTGGATTTTTGCCTCCCCCAGGATTCGAACTCTAGACCTCCAGGATAAGTACTAGAGTTTATGAATCTTGGTAGCCAAGTGAGCGCTGAGGGAGGCAAAAATCCACTGGCCAGGGGTGGAAAGTCCTAGTGAGTAACGGCACGGTCGAGGGTCGTCGGTTGACGACATAAGGGGTCGCCAGTTGGGCCGCCAGTTGGGCCGCCCAAGGGACCGCCGAGGGGCCGCCAATTGGGCCGCCAGTTGGGCCGCCCAAGGGGCCGAGGGGCCGGGTCGTTACAATAAAAAGGCGCCTTTTTATTGTAACGACCCGGCCCCTCGGCCCCTTGGGCCGCCCAAGGGACCGCCGATTGGGCCACCAATTGGGCCGCTAGTTGGGCCGCCCAAGGGGCCGAGGAGCCGAGGGGCCGGGTCGTTACAATAAAAAACTTCTCACTTGGCTACCAGGATTCATAAACTCTAGTACTTATCCTGGAGGTCTAGAGTTCGAATCCTGAGGGAGGCAAAAATCCACTGGCCAGGGGTGGAAAGTCCTAGTGAGTAACGGCACGGTCGAGGGTCGTCGGTTGACGACATAAGGGGGTCGCCAGTTGGGCCGCCAGTTGGGCCGCCCAAGGGACCGCCGAGGGGCCGCCAATTGGGCCGCCAGTTGGGCCGCCCAAGGGGCCGAGGGGTCGGGTCGTTACAATTTTAGTTTCTTTTAAACTTTATTTTTCAAAATATAAGAAGGAATGTTTTTGCCTTAGATTAGGTGCAATCTCCTAGAAAACATGATCCTATAGATCTAGGTGGACATCTCACAAAGCACACTAGATACCTTGATTATGTTTGTTAAACATAGAACGGTGTGAGATGTATAGGCCTTTAGTCTAAGTACTAAGATGTTTAAGTCAGTGCATCGAACCTTACTTAGACTTTAAACTCATATTGATCGAGTTAAGTGTCCTAGAAAGAAAAAGTTTACCTTCTATATTGGGATGATACACTTATACTTGGCTAACTGGGTCAAGCTTCTACTTTCTAGTAGTTAGCCAAAACCTAAGTTGGACACGCGCTCTAAAGGATAATTTTTTTTGTCTAAATTATTTTATTATTAATTAAGCTTAGCTTGGACTCAAAACTCTTAGAATATTTTTTGATTATGTCAAAGGGGGAGAAAGTAATTTAAGGTTTCAAACTTGGGTTTCAAAACTTTAAAACTTCAAACTGGCGAAGACCAGTTACTTCAATTATTGATAACACTCATTTTTGTAGTTTATTTTGGCTCTAAAACTTGATATTTTGACCCTCTCGTTGTGTAACTATTGAATATTAACACATATTGCGAGTAGGAGCTTATTTTGGACCCTATTGTTTATTCCTACAAATTTTGGGTTGAATCTAACATTTTTTGATGTATTTTTGTAGGATACTTAAAGAGCCATGAAGTTGAACCAAGTTGGAGGTCATTTGGAAGTGTTTAGAGGTCATTTGGGGTGTTTCGGAGGCTCCCAGGGCCATTCTCCACCTCCCCAGGCCGTGCCCCACAAGCCAGGGCCGTGCCCCATGTTGCCCAGGCCGTGCCTAAGAAGCACGGCCGTGCCTAAGAGGCACGGCCGTGCCTTAACACGGCCGTGCCTCATCTTCCCGTGGGCGTGTCTCGGCTACACTACACTGCAGACCAAAACTAAAACGGCTATAACTTTTAGCTCAGATGGAACCACGGGACGTGCCATATATCAAAATGACGAGGACTTCAAGATCTACAACTTTTCGTAGTCCAAACGCAGCCGTGTCTCAGCTGGACTGCTCTGCAGACTAAAACTAAAATGGCCATAACTTTTTGCTCCGGTTGAACTACGGGCTGTACGACCTACCAAAATGAATATAACTTCAAGCTCTACAACTTTTATTCAGAAGGTTCGGACAGATTCGGCATCTAAGATATGGTAAAAGGCCCTGCAATGCATCACTTGCAGAAAACCTGCAGTTTTGGGGTCGTGCCTAAGAGGCACGGCCGTGCCTCTTCCACAGGGCTGTGCCCACTCTAGGGCGTGCCTAGGAGGCACGCCCGTGCCTCCCAACAGAGGGGTGCTTGCCCCAGGCCGTGCCTAAGAAGCACGATCGTGTCGCGGAGCTGTCAAGTGGGTATAAAAGCTGATTTTTGTAAGAAAAAGGTATTCTCTCCTCGGGATTCGCCTAGCCGCCACCTACCTCCATTTCTTCATCACCATCCCCATTCATTGCCCCGGAGAAGAAGGCTAGGAGTTTTCCTTTCTTCGATCCGACCACCTTCCATTTTTAAGCATAGATTAGATTTTTGGCATGTCAAGTGTTTGTTAAAATTCCCCTTACAGATTTAAATGTTGTTTGTCCTTAGATTTCTCTTGTTTGTTTCTTTGTTCATGCACTTATTTACTTGTTGCACTCCTTACTTCATTAATGCAATTTGTTCTTGATACTTAGTGTTCTTTCCATTGCTTAGAACTAGAACTTAAGACAACAACCCCCCCATCCAAACCAAAAAGAGAAAAATCCAAATCCCCAATTGTAATAACCACTAGAATTACCACACACCGTCTACAATCGTTGGGAGACAACTCGAGTTGTCCTATACTACTTTAGTTAGGGGATTCGATATTAATTAAATTGACGTGCTCATTTATAACGACGATTTGAGTGTCATCAGTTATTACAACAGTTTTAGATTCAATGACATCGGTTTGGAAGCGTTGTCGTTAAGTGTTATTACAACAGTTTTAGCATCAATGACATCGGTTTAGAAGCATTGTCGTTAAATGATATTACATCGGTCGAAAATTGATTCAAAAATCGATGTTGTTAATTGATACTACACCGGTTACAAACCGATGTCTAAAATGTCATACCTTTTACAACGCCTTCATAAACAGCAGTCGATTTTCTCATAGACACAGATGGAAAATCGATGTCTATGACTGTTTTTCTTGTAGTATAAGCTTAGCTTGGACTCAAAACTCTTAGAATATTTTTTGATTATGTCAAAGGGGGAGAAAGTAATTCAAGGTTTCAAACTTGGGTTTCAAAACTTTAAAACTTCAAACTTTCTAACTTTCAAACTTGGTTTGTCAAAAGATTTCAAAAGGTTTTAAACTTGGATTTTTTTGAAAACTAACTTGGCAAACTTGGATGTTTCAAAACTAACTTGGCAAACTTGTTTTTTAACTAACTTAGCAAACTTGGTTTTTTTCAAAATTTTCAAACTTGGTTTTTAAAAAAAAAACTTTCAAAACTTGGAATTTTCAAAACATTCATGTTTCAAAACAATTTTTTATGTTAAAGGGGGAAAAAGATGAGGAGATTGAATTCAGGGGGAGAATTAAATTCAAACTTATTAAGCATGAATTCAGGGGGAGAGTGAAACAAAGGAAATCCACACAATTTCACTTATGCATGTTATTTGTGTTGTTACGCATTGCAATTACTTGATTTATTGGATTGAAGCTTAGATATGGTTTTAACTTAACTTGAAACCTTAAGTTGTCATAATCAAAAAGGGGGAGATTGTTGGTGCAGGGAGCTCCAGCAGATCGAACCTAAGTTTTGATAATGGAACTAGATTCAAGTTAAGTATGTATGTTGGACTGATATGTTAATCTAAGTGTGCAGGGAGCACAGGTTTGACTAAGTCCTAGTGGAGACTACACAATGAAGTATTGGCAGAGTCAAGGCACCAGGTGAAGTCTGGGCTGGTCAGGAGGACCAGGCCACAGCAAGAAGTCTAAGTTGGTCAGGAGGACCAAGCCGCAGCAGAAGACTGGACTGATCGGGAAGGATCGAGTCGCAGCAGAAGACTGGGCTGGTCGTGAAGGACCGAGCCGCAACACAAACCCTGGGGGCTGAGGACAGAGCCGAGCAAAAGTCCAACGAGTCAGGAGGACTCGGTTGGCATCAGGTAAATTCTCCTGAGTGGAGTGGGTAAGGACGCGTTCCCAAGGGGAACATTAGGCGTCGATCTAACCCAGGGTTTCACTAGAAACCTGAAGTTAAGACCTTAAGTTGGTTCCTGGAACTGGCTCAAAAATAATTTTATTTTGTATGTTATTTGTTAACATTTTTGCAGGAATGGAAAAATCGATCGATAGTAAACTCTGGGACAAAAGTTGATTTTTATCACTAGAGTCGACTCCAGCTGAGTCAGCCAAATCCCGGATGTCAGCGCGATGATTTTCTGCCACTTCGGACTGGAGTCGACTCGAGTGAACTCTGAGTCGACTCAGGGTCAAAAGATGATCCGGTTGACGCCACTTTGACTGAAGTCGACTCAGGCAGCATCGAAGTCGACTCAGGCAGGATAACGAGCGGGAAAGATAGAATTTTATCTGCCACGTCGACTGGAGTCGATCCAGATGAGTAGTTGAGTCGACTACGGACGACTATAAAAGAAGGACGTGAGCAGCAGCCGAGATACAACAGTTTTTTCCAATTTCAAGCTCCGTTCTCGCGACTCCCAAGTGCTACTTACTCGACGTCGGTGCCATACACGATCCAGATCATCCCGAGACCCGTCGATACGCTGAGAACATAGTTTGGGGAGTTCCAGCGCAATCCAAAAAGTCGGTAACTGAATTTAATTAAATTTACTTTTAATTGTACTGAGCTTCTGAAATTGTGATCTTTGTACTTCGTTACACTTGCTGCCGTAAGGGGCAAGTGCTTTAGTGGATTTGCCCGCAATAAACGGTCAAGGACCGTGGGCCTTGGAGTAGCAGCCTTGAACTGTTAACCAAGTAAACAAAAGTGTCATTTACTCTTTTCTGTTTGCTTTTTATTTTAACTGCTTTCGCAAGTATTTCGTTTAATCGCTTCCGCACGTACTACGAACTTCGAATTTATAAAAATCGAGAAGCGTTAAACACGCTATTCACCCCCCTCTAGCGTGTTATCGATCCTACAGTATATTGACTCCAGTTGGTATTGTGTTGACTTAATTTGAGTTTGACTTACCTTATGGTATTTATTGACTTAGTTCTTATCTATTACATTTTGTTAACTAAATTAGGAATATGCTTAGTAGACTAAGTTTCAAAATTTTAAATTATCTTTCTGTTAAATGTTTTCAAAATTCATGATTTTTTTCATATCTACTATTAAATCTATTTTTACTTACATTTTCAAAAAGGTTCAAAATTATTTACTTATGATTTTTAAAAAACTTAATTTTAGAAAAATTTATTTTCAAAATTATGATTTCAAAATTAAAAGAAAATTTGGACTTAGCCTAGGTAATCTTAGTAGAAATCATGCACCTATAGATTTAGACTAATTACATCTCACAAACACATTAGATCTAACTT
Organism: Curcuma longa; assembly: GCF_044706935.1. NCBI lineage: Eukaryota > Viridiplantae > Streptophyta > Magnoliopsida > Zingiberales > Zingiberaceae > Curcuma > Curcuma longa. Next base: position 5,587 of record NW_027431495.1, read on the forward strand.
GTTTGTATATTGTGAAACCTAGAACGGTGTAAGATGTATAAGGTAAAAATCTGAGTTTTTTATGCTTATATCAGTACATTAAAATAAATTTGGACTAAAAATACAGGCAAACATAAATCAAGTTAAGTGTTCCTTCATAGTAAAAGATTAGCTAAAAAAATATACTTAACTTGACTAACTTAGTGAAAATTGCTATCTTCTGATAGTTAGCTAGTAACAATATGTTAGACATGTGACTAAGGCTAAAAAAATTTTTATCTAATTTTTTTATACATGATATATAGACATCATGCTTGGACTTAAATCTAAATTTTCTAAACTGATTTAAGTTTTTACTGTTTAAAAATTTTCCCCCCTCAATATTTATTTTTTATTATGTCAATTATTTCAAAGTGTTTTTTTCAAAAATTGCTTTCTCTCTGAAAATTCTTTTTCAAAATCTAAGTCTTAAGCTTTTTCAAGAGAAGCATCTTTAGATGTTTTAAAAAGTAAACTGCACTTTTTGAAAAAATATTTTAGAATATATTCAAGAATATTAAGTTTTCTTGAATGGTTCATAAACCCAAATTGACAAATTGAAAAAATCATGTCAAGTTAAGGGGAAGAGATAAAACTTTGTTTTCAAAATTTTTTAAGTATATTTTAATTTCAGGGGGAGATACTGAGTTAAGGAGGAGTCAGAAGTGTTTCGTGACTTAAGAAATTTTTTATGGCATTATTTTTAAAGGAAGTTTATACTTAACTTTGAACCGAGTTGTCATAATAAAAAGGGAAAAATTGTTAGTGCATGGAGCACAAAATAATCGAACCATAATTTTGATAATGGAAAAGAGTTCAAGTTAAGCTTGTGAAGTTTACTAATGAGCTGAACTGAGTGTGTAAGTAGCACAAGAAAGTCCTAGTTGCGGTTAGGCAAAAAAAATCCTAGTTTGGAGGACTGGGCAAGGAAGTCCTGGTTAGGAGAATCGGATAAGGAAGTCCTGGTCATAAGGATTGGGTAGGAAGACTTGGTAGATCAAAGTACCAGGCGGAAAGTCTAGGCAGATCTGGAGGATCAGACGTCTAGCGGTGGAAGTATTAGGGGTCGAGGGGCAGATGTTGAGCAAAATTCAAATTAGGTCTAAAGGACCGGATTGGCAAAGATAAATTCTTTTGAGAGGAGTGAGTGAGGACACATTCTCTGGAAGAGAACAGTAGGTGCGGTCTGACCTAGGATTTTACTAGAAACCTAAAAGTCAAGACCAGATAGTTGATAAATTTGAATTAGGTCTGAAGGACCGGATTAGTAAAGATAAATTCTTTTGAGAGAAGTGAGTGAGGACACATTCTCTAGAAGAGAACAGTAGGCGCCGGTCTGACCTAGGATTTTACTAGAAACCTAAAAGTCAAGACCAGATAGTTGATAAAACTGTTAACTTCCTATTTTATATGTACTAGACTAACTTTGTGATGTAGAAAATAAGAGACCAGAAGTTTAGGTTCTGGGTGCCTCTATCTGGATCCGAGTGACCAGACGGTTTAGGCACCTGGACGTCAGTCGATCGAGCCAGCGAGGAGGATGAGGTGGCAAATTTCTAGTGGTTGGGATACCATAGCCTCTAAGTGCTTGGAAAGGCTCCAAGCATCTGGAAAGGCTCCAGGCGCTCGGAGATGGATAAGGTGTGGCGCAGTCAAAGTTGATATGACAACCTCTACATCAGCATCCAGACACTCAGAAGGGATACATGCATCCGGAAGATGTCGAGTTAGTGTCGAAAATGGATCGACAGGATTACGTGGAGGCACCCAGAAGGAGTTCCAAGCACCCGAATCAACCTATATAAGCAGTTGTGAGAAAAAGCCTTAGAAAACATATAAATGCTACAATGACGACAGTTTTGCACGCAACCGATGCTCTTGAGTCGCCATCGTAACACCGAGAAGCTACACCGACACCTACGCTCATCCTTTATTCTATTGTTGGTAATTTATTTCACTTTTTATATTTAATTCTGTAGGATGGTAAAAGTTTATCGGTGCTAAAATTCTATAAAAGTGAAAACTCTCTCTCATAAGAGGAAAGTTTGTTAGTGGATTGTTAGTCGAAAACTATCAAAGATCGTGAGTCTTGGAGTAACAGCTAGTGGTTGTGAACCAAGTAAAATAAAGTGTCACCGTTTATTTTCTGCTATAATTTCTTAACTCTAATTTTTATGTAGTTTTCCGAACTTATAAAAAAGCGACAAACGCGTTATTCACCCCCTTTAACGCTTATCTCGATCCTACAGATAGTAATAAAATATTTATTATGCTTCCGCTACATATTTGTAGAAATATAAATTTTAAAATACGCATGCCTAAAAACCAACAATATGAATTCGTTGGAATCATAAGAAATATCATGATTTGCTATTGTAGTTTGTATTTAGTGTTTGTAAATGTGATATGAACTCATTGGAGTCATAAGAAATATCATGATTTACTATTGCAGTTTGTATTTGGTGTTTATAAATATGATATAGACTCATTGGTGTCACGTCTCGAGAGACAGTCATCCGAAAAATTTTGACAGCATCTCCCCTGTAACAATCAACTTCCCTGAATACATGTATACATAAAGGCCCACACGGCCTATCCATACTTCATAATATGGATTTATGTACAACTAAACAATAGAAATGTGACCCACTCGGCCACTCACACATCCTAACGTAAGCATAACAATGTAAATCTAAATCTACACAACCACCAACGAATAAACTCGAAAAGTCTACAAAATTCAAAATTACGCATGTGGAAACATAAATGGATACGATTATAAAATCACGGATAAGCACCACAAAAAGAAACATACTAGAGTCTCAAAAACACCGATAAGAAAGGTAAAACAGAAGATGCACAACTCTATAACTAATACATCCACACACAAAAACATAAGAAGTATCTTCTACTGTGAGATGGCATGACTGGCAGGATCTCCTCAGCATCAGTTGTAATCTCCTACCTGATATTTGGGAAGACAGAAAAATCCCAGGGTCTAAAGGGTGAGTACAAGATACTCAATGGATAATCAGAAAAGACAATGCATGATCAAAGTATATAATCAAGTGCACAGGTATATAACAATAACAGGAATCAATATGTGATCAATAATAACTCTGCAGGTAGTATATATACTAAAATGGATCTCATAAAATGCATCCATCCATATGAATGATAATGTCATACTAATGTATCAATCAAGAATCAACCAAGAATACATTCACATACAAATGTAGTATACATACGATCCAATACATATATATTAAGCATACAATGCAATGCAAGCATATGCATGATGCAGCTGTCTACACTCACTCCAGTACTCATGTGTCTATATGAGACTGAAGGTGTCCGACATCCAAATGGTTATACATCCAACCCTACAATAAAGTAGTCTGGTGACTCAATAGTAGGTAGCCGTCTATAGCTACGTGTATCCTATGGTCAATGTCTGTCCTCTAATACTTGTCCCTGAGTATCACTCCCATACTCTTCGAGTACCACCCCTCGCCGATGTCAAGGTCAGCACATCGACTGGCTGCGTACAGGCCATACAACCACCATCACCATGATGAAAATAGGAGAATCATAACCACCTAAAATAAGCATGCCACTGCAGGCCAACTATCCATAACGATAGATCCACAACATTGTGGCTTCCAATCGTCATCATGCATCATGATGTGATGATCAAACCACAGTAATCAACATCTACCATGCTAATCAATATGCGTAGGTAATAAAGCCCTAATGATCACAGGTATCATAGGCAAAAGATAATAACCTCTAATGATCACAAATAACATAAGCAAAGATAGGAACAATAATCCCATAGATCAAAGGATTCATACAACAGAATTGATAATCCAAGATCAAAAGAATTAAGGGCAAGCATGGTATAAACATGAGTAACATAAGTGTCTAATCTACAAACAGGAATAGAAATGTGATCAATAGACTAATCAACAACAATAGAAAAGAAAACATGCACTGGAAGTAAGATAGCTCTGTATTGACCAAATACAGAAATTACCCACCTGGTATATCGCAAGTCAAATAATAGAACCCCTAGAACTATCCTCGTACATAGCAAACTCTCAGAATCACTCAAGGTCCTGCAAGAAGAGTAACAACATCCTAAATGCCATGACATATCAAAGTTTCCTATCAAGAAAACTCTAGTCTACTTTTAAGGGTTAGTTTAATCCCCTTTAAATAACCTAACTCAGGTTAGACTAATCTAACCATTTAGTTGCTATTAGCAGGGTTTAACTAATTAATTAGTTAATAGTATTAATCAATTAATACAATTAATCCCCTGTTTAATCAACCCAAGCTATTCCACATTAGGTTAATAAAACCCCTCTAGCTTAATCTTATAATCAATATCAATCCCAATTTAAAGATCATGACAAAGCATCGGAATCCTACCGTAATTCCTAGCAATCCACTAAATTCATGACTAAACAAGAATTAACCAAATTCAACATATCCATAGCAACTCAACACCATCAGATCAATCAATCAAGAATAGAACCATTCCCACTCATGCTAAATCAAAATCAAACTAACCAATAAATTCTATAAACAGAACCCTAATAGCAAAATCTTAATCAGCTTTAATTAAGGACTTACCTCACAGATTGATTCAATGCCTTTTGCCCTAGATATCCAGCTCAGCCAGATCAAAATCTACTCCGATTCCAAGCTCTGGTTTCCGATCTTCTCACCAACAGAACCACAAACGAAATTCCAATCAGAAAACCCAATCTCAATCCAATAGAATTAAGATTCGAGCACTTACCTCTAATTAGATCCGCTGTCTTGCCCTAGAAGCTTGCTAAACCCCAATCAATCCCAATCCAATCTGCCGATTCAAGGCATACCTTAGTCATTTGATCGAAATCCGCAGAAGAAGATCATCCAATCTCGGAAATCCAGTAGGAATCAAGCTACTTACCGATCACTATCAACCCGATCGCCTCCCTCCACCGTCGCCGATCGCCGCCTCTACCCGATGAATCGCGCCAACCTCTAACAAGAAGGCAAGCCCGAGGTTGAAGATCCTTGACTCCGACAGCTTCCCTCGTTGCCGGCTCCGGCAGATTGCTCCCGTGGTCATGCGATCGGGAAGAAGGAGAAGAAACAGGGGAAATTGCAAGGAACAGAGGAAGAAATCGCGGATTCGGGAGGAGATCGCGACTTCTTATCGGGTTCTCCTTAATGGGTTGCGGATCCAATCGGGTTTAATCCAATAAGCCTTTTAACCCTTTATCCTATTAACCCATTAAAGCTAATTAGGCCTTAATCGGGCTTAGTTAATTGGACTACCCAATTAACCCATTAATTAAGCCCTATTACCTAATTAAGTTTAATTAGGTCCAATTATTTCTAATTAACCTCCTAAATGAAAAAATGATAAATCCCAATCAGTCGCATTGACTCAATCTCTGGGGGTGACCGGCCCAGCCCCACAGAAGTTTCCCATCGGCCACCAGGATAAATCGGGAAGCACACGCAGCGGCCAACCCAGATGCCCAGCATCCTTTGATTGTGATCCCCATTTGGAGGAAAATTTCTACAAATACATCGTAACTGGGGATCGAACCGCGGGTGCCTGGGTGATAACCTGAATGTCCTACCGCGGCACCATGGCCCCGAGGACTCTAATTAACCTCCTAATTCTTACAAATTAAGGTTAAATTATTTACAATTAACCCCCTATGGTTCTCGTATTTTACATTGGAGTCATAAGGATAATCATGATTTACTATTTCAATTTGCTTAAGGTATTTATAAACATGATTTAGACTCATTAGAGTCATAAAGAGGATCAATTGAGAATTAACATGTGTATCACATTTTATGCAATTCTCATGTCATACTTCACATCAAATCCATGTCATTGGTGGCATTGGTATTATGATTATTGTTGAAGCTTGTTACAAGTGAAGTAACTATGATCTTTTTAGTCCTATACTAGTGAAATTGATGAACCATATTGTTTAAAGAGATATTTAATCCATGAAGTTTGACATTGTTGAGCTCAACTAAAGTTTTGAATGTTGAATCACATGTAGCTCAAGTGGGAAAATGTTGAATTATTTCTCATTTGTGTGGGCTTACATGCTAATTAACATGTGGATATGTCATTGCAGATATAACCCGATAAAGTGACCTTTATTGTAGGTTTATGAGTTATTAGATGTGAATCATATGTATGGAACGCATAACTCAATACCATTAATAATGATGGGATGTTAACAAGTTTTAGGTCTAAGGTTTATAAGGGGTGTGATCCCCATTAGATTATGGCAAGAGAGAGGGAATCTTATCTCATTCCATCTGAGAGAGACTACAGACACCCCTATCGTAATTCTAGTGGAAAATCTCTCTCATCGTCGCAGTTAGATTCAGGTTCGGTTTACAAATTTCTACATTTATTGTTGTATGCCATGAATCTCTTAACAATTTTAAAGATCTTGTGCATAGAATCATTCTATTTAATTTAGATACATGAACAAGCATGATTCATTAAGATTTCTATCAGAATCCATATAGTTAATCTCATTTAGTGGGATAAAATTTGATTATTGTTATTTTAGATGCTAGTCAAGTACCAAAATATTTGTCTATGGTGAGAATGAACTTGTAGAGATGTTTAACTTATGGTCAGGATGGTAGGAAGCCATTGTTGGCTTTATGCATGAGAATTTGAATTCCGATGCGTTAGGCGGAGAGTCAAGTTTATTTGAGATAATTTTTGAAGATTAATGAAAAATCTATTGAACAAATTTTAGTTTTCTATTCTCAAGAAGAACAAGTTTTTAAAGAAATCTAGAGCTTGGACCAAGTGTTAAGGCTTTAAAATTTCAAGCTCTTAGTAATTTATCTTTTTCTTGGTCTTTCATTTTCACTTCTTAGGAAGAGATGAGGTTTATTTGTTGAAAGAAATCTTGGTTGGAGTCAACCTAAGCTCATGGAGAGCTTAAGAAATCCCATTGGTTGGCTAAAAGTGTTGAACTCTAGAGGTTGTGAACCTAATTTGTAGAGGTTTACTTCATTGTCTCATATTAAGGGGTGGATTAGTTGAATTATTTGGAGACGACCAATCATACACCTCATAGGCTATGGAGTATGAACAAAGTCTTCAAATCACATTACATACTTGTATTATTGCATAATTGTTTCAATTGTTTTTCATTGCTTTTATTAGAACACACTAATCATCATACATGTGCTTGCTAATAACATGTGTTTGACTTGCATTTTGTGTGAAAATTTAGGGCATCCTATTCACCTCCCTCTCTCTAGTTGATTAAATATGGTCTATATATATATATAAATATATATAGGAGAATGTACAACTAATTAAGATGCCATAAATCTAAACACGTGTTTACATTTTAATGAGCATCTAATTAAGACTTGACACTCCACCCTTGAAATTATAACAATTTCTGATTTCTCATATGAGATACACTATGCAAGATATAACCAACCCCCTCCCCTTGCCTTAGTGATGATAGTATTTTTCCTAAACTCATGCTTGAAAACTCAAAGCATTTTCCTGCCCATCTCCAATCTCATACCCAGCTAGACCACATGATGTCCCATAACTCCCTTTTAATTGCATATCTGAAGTAAATATGCTCCTGTGTTGCATCCACTGTCTGACATAGCCACGAGTAGGGTTGCAAATTAGAATTTATATTTTTCGAAAACCCACGATAAATACAAATAAATGAAATATAGGGGCCTCGAGTCATATTTTTTCAAGGACTAGTAGACAATTGCTTAATTCGAGCTTACGTTGTCGTGTTTTTGGGGTTTTCTAATATAAAATGGGGGTTTTGGTGTTTTTGAATGAAATGAAACTGAAAATCAACAACTAAATGCAAAATGCAAAAATTAAACCTATTCTTATCAAGCATGAATCCTAGAATTGCAAAATCCTAACTTATAAACGATGAAGAAACAAATTCAACCAACAAAACCCTACCCTTTGGCACGGAACAGTAGCCTTGGCATGGAACAGTGCCAATTGCTTAGCATACCCGTGTTCACTCAACTCACATCACTCCAATGCTTAAGTTGTAAAGCCTAACAAACTGATACATGTCACTCAAATGGCACGGAACAGTGGAAAAAAAAGAAACAAACTAAGTTATCAGAAAGAAACTGAGCTAATCAGACTCTAAGCCTAGCAAAATCCGGTTGCAAGAAGGATCAAAACTAAGCTAATCAAACTCTAAAACGATTCCAAATCCAAACACAAGCTAAGCATTAACTAGTTAAATTTAATTGACAAGGGTTTAATCAGAAACACGAATTCAGAATTTGGAATTGCAGAAATAAGATTGTTCAGAAATGCAGAAACGAAGAAATGCATCCAGCCATTCTTCTTCTGATTGCTTCTTCTCAACTTGGTTGTCAATCAAGCTGTTGAATCCACAAATGTGGCTTCAATGGTCCTTTGGAGGCTTTAACTTGGTTGTTGTGTTGTTTGCTCGCATGCCCGAACCATGAACAGCCGACGAAACCCTCATCCGGCGTGAACAGAGCTTGGCACGGGCGCGTTCAGCTGGCAAAAACTGGATTTCGTTGCTTCTCCTTGCTCCAATGATGTTCCTGTTGATACAAGAGTGCTCCAAGATCCTAGGAGAACCCCTCCACGAATCGCGGGCTTGTATTTTGCAGCAACTCGCCGGAAACAATAGCAACAGAGCTTTGCCGCGCCAGAGAAACCCTCGTCGTCGCTAGCTTTCCAGCTGCCGGATTTCACCCAATCGGCCGGAAATAGACTCCTCAAGGATCAAGCTTCGCAATGGGTTAGGTTTGGCTGGATGGGACTGCCCGTAGACGTTACGTCGCCGAGCAGAGTAAGGCTTCTCGGGACGACGAAGCACAGTAACGGCGGCTCACTGTTCATCCGATTAAAGGCTAAGTTTTATACCTTTGATTAATTGATGAATCTCAGCCGTTGATCTTGAAATCCAACGGTCCAAACTGATCTAGGCTCTAGGGCAGCTTAGGGCTTCTAAAAAATTACGAAATTTTGATCGGGCTCGATCTAGGTCATGTCCTCCATGTTGGCTTGATCAATTTGGCAAATTTGACTCGATTTGACCACGGTTGAGCTCGAGTTGGGTCTGATTTGAGCCCTAAAATCAATTAAAACTAAATTAATGCAAAAATTGCCATTAAATCGTAAAAATCATAATCAAGCCTCAATTTATATTATATAGCACAAACATGATCAAATCGATTCAATAAATAATTATTTTCGTGCAAAACTCAAAGATTGAATCGATTAAAAAGCAAGAAACCCTAACTCATCAATGTCATCCCAAACCTAGAGTAGACACTTGATAAGGGGAGAGTCTTAAGTCTTCACTTGCTATGTCCAAAGATTAGTTCGACCTAGATATGTATGGTGAATCCAATATACCTAGAAGGTTATCTTTCTTCTGCTAGATGTTCCACAAGACATGTGTAAGAAGTGTTGAGTTTCATGTTTGAAGATCCCGTAAACCATATTCACCTTCAGGGGCGGCTTAAGCCTCCTGGAGATGATGAGTGACATTTTCTGTGGATAAATTAGGATTAGATTGGATCGATTTGGATTGCATTTCATATCATAAATAGGGATTTTGGGCTATTTCTTTATTTTGGATGAATTGTTGATCTTTATTGTAATTTGCACTAATTTATGGAGATTAATTAGTACCTTTGATTTTTGCAAGAAATTAGAGTGAAATTAATTAATTTTTGAGGTTCAAATTGAATAAAATCAAGTCTGGTTCGAGTTGGATTGAAATCGGATTCTAATTGACTCAACTAGGTCTGAAATTGAAAGGAAAAATTAAATTGGCTCGAATTGGGTTCGAATCAGAAATCAATTGGAGCCACATAAGTTAATTCAGCCAACCTAAGCCCAAAAGACCCATTCAACCCAATTCAAACACAAATCAAAGCCAACCCACTATTCAGCCCCGCCCAACATCAAAATCCGGTTCAATGTCAGTCCGATTCCACACAAATGCTGGTCCAGTTCAACACAATTGCGGTCAAATTGCAATTCAGTCCGGTTCAAAATCAAGCCACCGGTTCATGCATTAGTATAAAAACTTCTCCAGTTCAATGCAGAAAAGGGAGCTCGCGATTTTTAGGTTTCTCCTTCTCTTCTTTCTCGTCACGACATCGTCACGACATCGTCACCGAGCTCCCGCCGTCGCGACGCCACCATCATTTCTTCTCCGATCAGTAAAGTGCAAAGGCGGCAGCCGCTTCAATCGACGAACGCCGAAGATTCCGAAGGAGTTCCACCGACGTGGTTCGAAGGTGGCAGCTCCTCAATTCACCGTCGCCGCGGAATGTGGCTATAAGGGTCCTCCAGCACTAGTGCACGACGATCGTCAGCATAGTGAGCAGCCGTGAGGGTCCTCCGGTGAGCTCCCTGGCGCTCCGTATCCCCTGATTCCGAGCAGGAGTGACCTTCGCTGATGTGGTTCGGACGCGGAGGAGAGCTCAAGCTTGGCGTCGCACATCATCTTCACCGAAGACTGCAAGGTAAAGGTTTTCTTTCCTTTTTCTCTGATTTTTGGTTTACTGGTTGCAGCCGAACAGAGGGCAGAGGAGGAGTCCGTTGCCTGCATCTTCTCCGACATTGCCACTGTGAGGGTTCTCCAGCGCACATCACCGTCCCTTTGGTGTGATATTGATCAGATGTTGCTGATTGTTCCTTGTTCTGTGCCGATTTGGAAGAGGGAAGAAACCCTAAACTCTCCATGATTCTACTAATTTGTCTTGTTCTTGTTTTCATTTTACATTTCAATTACTGCATCAAACAAAACCCCCCTTCACTGTAAATCCATTCCTTGTAAATATGTTGTAAAGTAGAATCCGAATGCCTAATTACCCACCTTAACACCATTGTATATTACCTAACCTTAATTCCTAACCTGTGTTTTAACCTTAACCTTAATCTTAACATAACTTAATTGGCTTCTTCTTTAGTTCTATTAGTTACTAACTTAATCTGAATAACCCTATTTGATGTTGTTGTTTAGTTATGTTGATGAGGTTTGGTTGTGAGTAACAAATTCTGGTTGTCAAATGAAATGTATCAATTATTGGTTTAGGAAAAGGTGTATCAATTGTATCAACCGTTTGTTTAGGTAAGATGTGATGATAGCATGCTCTAATGTGTGGAATTAATCTGTTCATTCTGTTTTGATGGTGAATTGGAACAATGTGTTATCCCAATACTTTGTTGTATCAAATGCTTTGGTTGCAATTGCATGAGTTGTTGTATCAAATGTTTTGAAATTGTGTTGTAGAATGTGATGTTTGGAGGATTAGAACATGTGTTGGAGTCTTGCATGTCGTATGCTTGAATTGGATTATGTTTTGATGAGTTCATGGAGTGTAATTGTTGCTATTGATTACTTGTAAAATGTCACTTGATGTATAAGGGAATGGCCATGAGTTGTTGAATGATATGATGTTGTTTCAGAATGTGCAACTGTGTTGCATTCAGTGTGGGTTTACCGGTGAACTCGAGTTGAACTTGTTTATGATGCATGTTGTATGTAGTGTAGAATGTATATAGTTGTATGATATTGTACATATTGTGTGATTGAAATTCATGTAGTATGCTATTTGTATGATTAAGAATGTGTATTATGTATACTTAGTATTCTTTTGTAAATTGTAGAATTAAATTGTAAATAAATAAAGTTGTAAATAGTTAGATGAATAAACCACAATAAAATCCTGTACCATATGTCTAGAATAACATCCGGTCATTGAGTTCGAGAGAGATGACCCTGACCTCCCTATATCATTTAAGGCGATAATAAGAGGTTTGGTAAATAAATAAATAATTAATTTTGATGGGTATAAGTGACACATTTAATAAAGGGAATGATGTAAATAATAATAATAAAATTCTCATGCAAAACACGCATATCAGGAGGCTCTAAGCAAAATTTTTTAAAATGATTGTTATTATTTTAAAAAATTTTCTCTCACCCTTTTTAATTCTTGACTTGAGACCGACAATGTTGGGTTTAAAATTTTTTTAAAATAAATTAAAATATTAATTTTAAAAATAAATTTTTTTATATAAAATTAAATTTTCTAGCTTTTTGAGATGCAAAATTATTAATTAAATTTTCATATTCAAGTTTTAATAATATTTTTTTTAATTTTTTGTATATCTAGAATCATATTTTTTAGTAGACATATTTACATTCAAATAATAATAAAAAAATTATAAGTCCCTACTATTTTATGGAAATAAAAATATTTTAAAATTAAATAATAATAAAACCTAATTTATGTATTATAATTTTAATCTGATGATATTTTAAAGTTCGACAAATGACCTGCGAAATTTGAAACTAGAATTATTATATTGATAAAATTTCACCGTAATTAAAATATGAGAGTAATTTAGTAATAAATATGAAATATTCAGAATAAAAAAAATCTAAAATTTTGAGAATATAGATGAAATATTCATAATAAAGATAAATATGAAGATAAATCATAAGTGACATAATAAGTCTAAAATTTTTAATTTTTCTAATGTAAACTGTCAAAATTACAAGTTTACAACAAAAATCATTGATAAGAAAATATGAAATTAACAGAAGCATAAAAAAGAGATTTAATAGGGAAATGAGGAAGGTGATATCTTTAGGTCTTAAGATCACCGAAAAATCTGTAACAAAGGATCTTAATTCTGATCGTTCTTCTCCTTGCTCCCCTTGTGATGACTTCGGAAATGTCTTGAGGAGAAAAAACAAGCTATCAAACGAGTAAGCTATTTGAAGTTGTGCAAAATAGATTATTAGGTTAATAAGGAAGGAAGAAGAGGAATATAAAGAAACTAATAAATTAGAGTTTTGAGAATTGAGAAATATTAAATATATTGGAATCATGTCAAAATCTTTACGAAATCCAATGACCATGCCAAATCTCTACAAAATCCAATAAAAATATTTTAATAATTTTTTATTCTCTCAAATATAATAATTGATAGTTGGGATCCTTGTCGCAATAGACTCCCGTCACAAATTTATAACGGAAATCTGGACCGTTTGATTTTAAAATCAACGGCCGATCGCTAAACCCTAAACCCTAAAGTAAATCACCCATTCAATCTACGGCCTGGATTTAATCTTAACTTTAAAATCGAACGGTGCAGATTCCCGTCACAAATTTGTGACGGGAGTCTATTGTGACAAGCAGCTTTTTTTATTAAAAAATTGGGCTCCAATAAAATTGGGGCCCTAGGCATATGGCCTATGCCTAAAGGCGGCTCTGTTCACCTTCCTCCTTTGGAAGACACATAATAGCTCATGAGATAAGAGCATGCTTTGACGTCCAAATAAAAGATCTATAGATGGAGCAAAGCTTATCCACTATGCCACTAGGGGTGGTAGTCCAAAACAATCAATACCCAGCAAAATTGTCCTAACTCCTACTTTCCAACACAGGACAAGATGCTTCTTGGTCAAGAAGTGAGGTGCCCAATCATCGTATCAATCAAAGTACTATAGTTCACCGTACACTACCGCACCGCGGCCAATGGTATAATTGAGTATCTAAAGGGACATGACCCAAGTTAGAAGCCTGATAACTTGAGCAATCTATGTCTCTGGTGCGTCCATCAACCTTTGCCATGTAGTTCATTGAAGCTCCAAATATTCATAGGCAGTTGATTATATCGGTGATGGTAGACTCATTTTCTTGCTCAAAAATCAGTTGGTCATCAAAATGTAAGCCCTATGTTACTATAAGTTGAAATGGCCATCTCATTTTGATCGGCATTCACGGGTTAATATAGAAGTTTGAAAACGTACGATTAGATGCCTGAGCTCCTATGATTACAAGTGGGAGACCATCGACATGAGCTTTTAAGGATTAAAGTGTGAGATCACTAATGAGATACTTGAACTCTTAGGATTATAAGTGTGAAATCATCGTTAAATATTACAACAGAGGGTAAGAAAGAGATTCATCATATTACGGAACTCACGTCACGTGCTAGGATCGTGCGATTCATGAGTGGGTTACCCATTACGTGTCACTCCGCTATTGGTCTTCATCCACCGTAAACACGTGTTTATTGTATAAAAAACGAGAAACGCAACAACAACAACAATAACAAAAAAATTCCAAGTTTTTATTAGAAGAAATCCACCCAAGTTGATGCTTCCCGGCGATCTCGCCGCGCCCAAGCGTGTCAAAGGACGGGAGAGCAGATTGGCGAAGAGGGGAAAGATGGGGAAGGCTTGGATTCGGCTAGCTGTGGCGGTGGGCGCGTTGGCGGTGTTGGCCGGAGCGGGCCGGCGATACGGTCTCAATGCGGAGACGGCGATCGAGCCGTTCCGGCGGCTGTCAGAGAAGCTCGGGATGTGGACCATTCCGGTGTATGTGGCCGCCCATACCGTCACCCTCGCCCTTTGCATGCCCTACGCCGTCTTTTTCGAGGCCGGTGCTTCCCTGCTCTTCGGTTTCTTCCCTGCTGTGCTCTGCGTCTTCTCTGCAAAGGTTCTCGGCGCCTCCCTCTCCTTCTGGATCGGACGGTTAGTCATCCCGATCACTTGTTTTGTACTTTCGTTATCTGCTTTATTTTGATCTGTGATTTGGTTACGTGACGTCTTATAGATAACGCTGACGTTTGATCTTCTTTACTTCATTCGCATGTGAAAAACTATAGTTGAATAAATTGTAAGAATAAGTTTGATCATCCGAACTAGTCATCGGGAAATCATCCGAACTAGTCATCGGGAATATTAGTCTGTTAATGATTACTCATTGTTGATGCCTCTGATGCCCTTTTGGAGGTTTATCATCTAAACATTGAAAAATGAAACTTGCTAATTTCATGATTAGAATACTGAATCTGCATGACTTTGTTTCTACTAACAATGGAGGTCAGTTTCTGTTGTCATTGGACAAATATTTGGAAGATCTTGGCCACAAGAGAGAAAATGTAGATTTGTCGGTCCTAGAACAAGGGTAAGAGCTTATTATACTTATCTATACACATAATTACGGAGGTGCATTTTCCATTAGGGTAAACTAAATGCATCTCATTTTAATCCTCAAATTTAGTGGACATGGAACTAAGTTAATAAAATTGGATTAATAAAAATAAAATTTGTAAGATACTTTTTCTAACATTTCTGTGCATATAATAAGATTTTGTTTAATTCAATAATAATAATGAAAATTGTGTTTGGTGCATCGGTTTAAAGAGTCTATATTTGATGAAGAGTTGGGTTGTAAGTTTGTTGGCCCTTTGTAATTTGATGGAGCTTGTTCAACCTAGAAGTTGGTTGGAGTTCAAGATTCAAAAAGGACAAAACTTGAATGAGACTGCAAGGAATTTTCTTGCTGGAGTCACGCTCTATTGCCCTAATCAGATGAAGAATCCAAGGAGAAGGAAATATACCTTTGAGCAGGAAGCTTGTGGGTATTTATAGGGTGGAGGATTTGACTCAATGATCAATCAATTTGACCTTGGACATGTGTCAAGATGTTGAGATTGGTTGACAATAAATTGATTATTTTGTATTTTTAGTAATTATGACATACCAAATATAAAGACTGTATTAACCAAGTTAAATACCTCATAATCAAATTTTTTGCAGATAAAGCTGTGATTCAAAAACACATATGACCCTAGATACTCAAAGGAGAACTCTATGGCAATAAAATTAATCTTCTAAAGACAAGAGACTATCCAAAAGAGCCTATCACTTGTGTAATATTTTGGGATTCCATCACCTTGTGGGCATGAGAATCTACAGATGCCAGGTGAGGTGGTGTTATATTCCCACCCATGACTTGGTTTGGTACATCAAAACCAGAGCAACCTTGCACACTGTCACTAACTATCCACAAAATAACCATATCTTGATAGGGTGTTGAGTATTTCCGATTGCCCAGAATTTTAACTTAGGTCTACTAAGACCAAGACCACCTAAGTTGAGTTATACCTTTTCACCCAATTATAGGTTCACTCAACTCATCTCATAACAACTTACCTGTGCAAATTTCGTCTTGACTTTTTGTCCTTCGGATGAATCGAGCTCTTTTGGTTCTCTCCCTGTGATTCCTTCTCGCTCCACCTATATACTCTTCTACCAAACTTGTCATCCCTCAGATGCACTGAGCCTGTTGACTCCCTTCCTGTGCCATCTTTTTTACATGCTTGCATTTTCTCCTCCAAGTGTAGCTGGCTTCGATATTTCTCATCCTTCAATTCCTCGAGTATCCCATACTATCTTTCTCCTACTTCCAAGGACCCTGAGTCATCAAATGTTCCTGTGTATACTCTTAAGTCCCTGCATACTTAGATACACACATCAAATCACAAGGTAAGACCTAACTTAAATTCTTTTGCCCAAGCATCAAAATCTATAGTCAAACCACTTGGGTTTCAAATGATCTCCCTCTTAACCATTTGGGGTATTAATATCTTCTTGCCAGAATTGGGTGTCTATCAAGGTCAACTAGTGTTGTAAATGACAGTAGGTGATGGCGGAGCGGTCACTGATCACCTACCGCCTCGGCTGCCTAAGCGGTTGAATTTTTTATACTATTTTTATACATAATATTATAAATAGTCATCATTTTTTATGATGTTTATGCATAACTAAGTTTCATACAATATAATATCAATTTATATAAGGTACAAATAAATATATAAATGCAACTAACAAGATAATTAATAATGATTCATCACCATATTAATATTAAAAAAGTAATATCATTACTTTTACTAAAAGTCTAAGTTTAAAATTCAAAGTTTCAATCCAACATGGCAACAAGCAACAAGGACTAGACTAAATATAACTAATATTCTAAATCACCTGCACATGCAACATCAACTACATCTATAATCCTCATCATTAGACTCAAAATCAACATCTTCTTCATTCTTCTCCTCTGATGTATCTAAATCCTCATCAAGTTCTCTAATGGAGATGTTCCTTGTGCTCCTTGGTTGTAGTACTTCATTTGCTCTCGAGGCCTCTACCACCATTCTCTAAGTGAGTCTTAAATCCAACTCGACCTCATCTTCATCACCACCATCAACAAGCCAACTTTGAGCTTCATTAGCATGAGAGGGATAGAAACAACTCTTCATCTATTTCTCTTTTACTCTTCTTCTTCATAAGATTGACATTGAATTTAACATTTATAAGATCATTCAGTCTTGATGTCTCAAGCCTATCCCCTTCTTAGTATGTATCTAAACAGTTAGAAAATTAGTAAAAACTAATAAAAGGAAAGAATAGATAATATAATTTATGAATTATTACTTACCCCTTCAAATTGACTTCAATTTCTTTCACACCGCGATGAACTACTTGTCAAAAAGAGAAATCTCATTGCCATTTTTTTATAAGTTTGACCACCATCCAATTTTAAAAAGTAAAGAGGCAAAAAAAAAATTAATAAACTCAAAAATAGGTAAAAGAGACATATATGTTAGTGAATAGAAATAAAGGAAAGAGATGCACCCGGATCAAAGTCATGGCACACATCTACCTTCTCATATGCCGCGATCGTCATTTTTCTTCTAAAGTTTTCGGATTTACTTTTATACTTCAACAATTCATCATTAGAAATGGTGGATTGCATGTTCTCGTCGGTAGGAAAAATTCTGTCAATACAATTCAAGAATTCATTCATAACATTGATGTCATTTTGTATGCTTAGATCTTTGAAGTAAAAGATCAGATTCAACAAGTAAGCGACATAACATAATGCAAAGGACCATTGAGTGTACCCGTAGACTTCTCATCAATAATCTTCAAAATAGGGGTGACATTTTCTTTTTTTTTTGAAAGTTTTTCTAATCTCTTCCTTGGCTTGTCTAAGTGCACCCAATAAAAAGGTCATTGAGGGCTTTTTTTCATTGTCAACAAGGCATAAAACTTTCACTAAAGGGGTGAAAACATTCAAAGCCAAAGAAATACTATTCCAAAAAGAGATACTTGTTATTGTCGCTCTGCTGCTTTTCCCCTTACACTACTCTTTACTTTTATGTTGCTCCACTCCTCGAATGTAAACATAAGTCTCAATTGATCTTTTTTGTCTTTGAGACTTTCTAAAGTAAAAAAAATGAAGTAGCAAATCAAGTCACCCTGAGTCTCATAATATCCCTCTTCTTGGTATATTTTCTCATAATAGCCAAAGTTCTATGATATGCTTAATGAATATTATTAGGGCCTTTGCTTTTTTAAGCATTCCACTAAACTTGGATAGCTTTCCAATTACTTCAAGCATGAGGTTGATTGTATGAATCATACAAGAGGTCTAAAAATTTTAAGGTTGTGTAACCTTCAACAACTCCACCACCGCCATATTGTTTGTCGCATTGTTCGTCACTATTTGAACACATTTTGAGGGCTAATTTCATTGATGTATTTTTTCATAAATTCAAAGATGTAAGCACCGGTGTGTTCCTCCATGGATTCTTCAATAGAATCAAGAAATGAAGTATTTAGTTTGCAATTAACACATAAATTCATAATGCTTCTCCTCTTGTGATCTGTTCATGCATCGATCATAATTGAACATCCATTTTTCATCTGCACTTTTTCATATTTTTTAGAGATAATTTGGCCCTCTCAGCTTCTTGTTTCTAAAGTGGTTCTCTTAGAAGATATTGACTTGGAGGTTTGTAGCTCGGGTTGAAATGGTCGATCGCCTCTGCAAATTGTTTTAAGCTTTGATTGTAAATTGCATGAAAAGGAATCCCCGCCTCATAAATCCATCTTGTAAGGTACTCATGCATATCATTTGTAAACTTTAACTTCAATGCATCATTTATGTTTTGTTTTGCATTTGTTGGATCGATCGTGGATGCCCATTTATCAATTGACCTGAGGTACTTTGACTTCTTTTTAGAAGAATCTCTCTCCACTTGACAATCTTCATCCTCTACATCAACATCTATATTTACTTCCACCCTCTCTTCTTTTAGTTCTTCCACCCTTTCTTGCTTTTTATTCTTTTTATTTTTAAGATAAACTTTTACTCTTTTTTTGTCTTCATCAGATGCTTTAGGGCATGCTTCAACTTGTCCTACAATACTCGCAATATGATACTTCATCCGTTAAACTCCTCCTTTAATAAACCTCTTACACAGTTTGCATGTAATTCAATCTCTTTTTTCTTAGAATACAACACCTCCATAATCCCAAACAATATCATTAGACTTTCGCTTCAATTCCACCTCTGGTTATTTCTCATTTTTCATCATTAATCTTCAATAATTAAATAAAAGATAAAAAATTAGAATAAAAACTTACTATAAATATATTAACTAAAAATAAAAAAATTAATCTAAATATTTTAAAATAATTTTTAAATTTATAGATATTAAATTAATAGGATAATTTTATTAGGTTTTAATTAAGTCTATTTAAATTATCTCAATCATAACTAAGATTTGATTAAAATTATCAATATAAAGTTATTCGATTAAATCCGAAGTTAAGTTAAAAAAATAGAAAAACCTTTAGCTTCGGCGTCTCGGCTTGGGGTGCAGGACGTGTTGTTGGACATGTCGCTTGGGTCTGGCGACGAGTCCGGACCCGGATGCATTGCCTGAGCCCGACGATGGGCCCAGACACGTCACCTGACAATGGGCCTGGACATGTCGTCCGAGCCTGACGATGGGCCCGGAAGCATCACCCGAGCTCGGCGATGGCCCGGAATTATTGCTCGAGATCGACGATGTGTCCCGGGACCAATGACGAGTCCGAAGTTGAAATGCTGAAATAGAGAGTTAGGATTGTGCCATGTCAGATCTAAAATATGGTGGCAGTAGAAGGGATGGCTGCGGCAGCAACGATCGCGATAGCAACGATGGCGGCGGCAACAACAACAACAATGGGACAACAGCGGTAGTGGTTTGAGGTGGAAGACGGGATGAGTTGTTTTGAAATCACCTAAAGCACCGGGGTTTTTTAACTTAAGTTGACCGCCTAAAATGCTACCTTCCATAAGAGCAGTGCGGTTGATATCTCGCCTTCCGCCTAGATGGCCGTCTCAACTGCGATTTAGAATACTGATTTTAGTCTTCCAAAATATAAATTTATGTTTGCCCTTGAACATATTTACACCATCTTACCATCTTAATTCCTTTTCTCATTTATTGATCTATTGCAGCAACATCTAATTGCTCTTGAATGTTATTTTAATTGTGTCCTTTCTAGTAACTAAGATGGTATCAACATGTTCAAAGGCAATAATAAATTTTATAATTAGAATAATTAAATTGATTAGAGTGGAAGATCTAGAAAATGATGTGACCAAAAGAATTTAGTAAGCACAGTGTAATTTGATTCCACAATGTTATCTACTTTCTACCAATTCAAATTTATCTTGATCTCAACAACTTTACTAATCTTTACAACAATCTTTTTCAAAATTAATAGTCTTTTGTGCTTCTTGACACGACAACACTCAATTCTCTTTATATGTTCAACTTTACCATTAAACACTCCCATGATTCATCTTGCTGCATTTTAGATCTTATGTGAAATACATATAGCATGAATATAATCAAACTCTTCATTCTAAACTTCTCCATTGATTTTGTCTTGGGGAAATCTTATAGTTATTTCCTTAGGCTTTGTTTACTTGGGAGAAAGGAAATAAAAACTACTAAAAAGTTTTCATCTCTATTTACTTCTTAAAAAAGGATAAATTATATTCTTTTCTTTTATGTATTTTGAAAAAAATAAGGGGAGTTATTTTCCTTTCTTTTATTTACCTAATGAATAGATCAATTTATAAATCCGTCGACATATCATTTTTTCATCATTGTTGCTTCCGCCCAAATCGGGCGGAAAGAATTCCCTCCTTCAATGTTTCAATGTGCACAACTATTTCTTGCAGTTGCGATTGACCTCATGCGACCGCAATTGGAGGCCCCACTCGACGTCCTCTTCCTTTGTAATGTTGTCTTCCTATCAGCGGCCTCGTGAGGGCGCCGTGCGCTACAGGGAGGAGGCAACCCAACAAGCGCGACCAACCTTGGAGGTTGTTCGCAGGGATGACTGCCCCACGAGGCCCGAGCGACCTCCTAGGTCACTCGTTGGGCCAGCGGCCTCCCAAGGGTGAGTGCGATCGACCTTGGAGGTCACTTGCGTGGTCGGTGGCCTGCGAGGGCAAGCTGAGGTTGCTCGATGTCGGCCGTGCAAGCGCAAGCAACCTCTGAGGTCGCTCGCGGTCGGAGGTAACCTTGGCCCTATGATTCTCTTTTATTTTTATCTTTTCTTTTTCATCCGTTTCTCTTCCTTTCGTCTAGAGTTTTTCTTTTCTCTCTCCTGGATTCTTTTCTTTTCTCTTTCCTTTCTCTTACCCTTCCCTATGGAGTTTTCCCACCATTCATTTCTTTCCTTCCCCTTTCCATCTTTCGAAGTAAACATACCATTAATGTTCCACCGCCTAATTCTTTAAAATTAGAAACATTCTTTTTCTTCTTAAATTTTCTACATTTTGATCATTGTCGATTAATTAAGAATTCCCTAAGAATCTTATAATTTTTACATAAAATTTGATTGCCTTAGTAAGGAAAAAATCTATTAGATAATGGTGACTATCACTTGTAAAAATAATTAAATATTCATTTTGTTTTTTAAGGAATTATCAACAATTATGAGATCATTATATATAGCAAAATAAAAATCCATACTACCCTCTACATTTCTTTAACCAAATCCAAACCCTCTATGTACATCTTATAATCTCCAAAATCTCCTTACATGCCCATTTGAATCTACTGCAATAACTAGTTTTTCATTCATAGGTATATGATAATTTCATCTAGGTTCTCCTGAAATTCAATATGGATTTCCATTCAATCCTACTTAAGGGACTTAAGCACTTATAATATCTAGTATCTTATTTCCTAAAATCAACTTTTTCATAATAATTCTCTCTAGATCTCTTAAATTTGACAATTTTATCCTATAATCCTTACTAGTAGTGTTGTAAACCACGGTAGGCAATGGCGGGGCAGTCAGTGACTACCTACCGCTTAGATGGTTGATTTTTTTTTTTTTATTTTCTATACATAATATTATAAATAGTCATTATTCTTTATGATATTTATGCATAAATAAGCATCATACAATACAATACAATTTATATAAGGTATAAATAAATATATAAATGCAACTAATAAGATAATTAATAAAAATTCATCACCATATTAGTACTAAAAAAGCAATATCATTACTTTTATCAAAATCCTAAGTTTGAAATTCAAAGTTTTGGTACCGTACCATGCCATATCGATATAGTTTT
Source organism: Curcuma longa (assembly GCF_044706935.1). Taxonomy (NCBI): domain Eukaryota; kingdom Viridiplantae; phylum Streptophyta; class Magnoliopsida; order Zingiberales; family Zingiberaceae; genus Curcuma; species Curcuma longa. Next base: position 27,961 of record NW_027431495.1, read on the forward strand.
GATATTTTTTAAATATAAAATATATTAACTACAAAAAAAGATTTAATCTAAATATTTAAAAATAATAAAATAATTTTTTAAATATATATTAAATTAATAGAATAATTTTATTAGGTTTTAATTAAGTCTATTTAAATTATTGCAATGATAGCTAGGAGTTAATTAAAATTATTAATCTAGAGTTATTTAATTAAATCCTAAGTTAAAAATCTAAATCCGACCCTTTTATCGTTGTTTCGGCTTGCGCAATGAGTTTGGATGCATCACTGGTCTTCGACGACACTTTCGGACTGGTCGTCGAGCTCGGATAACACATTTAGACTTATTGTTAGGCCTATTGTTGGGCTTGAGCGACGCATTTGGACTCTTCGCTGGGCCCAGGAAACGCGTTGTGGCGAGCCGACACAGGAACGTCTCAAGATTTCAATCCATGACTAGAAATATATAAAAGCTAACCTAATAGTGGCGATGGTTCTAGGCGGAAGGAGGTAAGTTGTGGGTGACTTGGGTTGTGAAGTTATTTATGTTTGGAAAGGTTGTAGGGTTTTTTAAATGTTGTTGACTTTGACTGTCTCATCCATTGCCTCGCCTGCCTCACGCGCCTTCTCGCTTGCCTCACCAGCCTCGTCTCATCTTTGACCACCTAAAGCATCGCCTAAGGTAAAGGTGGTGTGGTTGATACCTACCTCCCGCCTAGGCACCGCTTCAGCCGTCATTTAGAATACTGAAGTCAACAAATGATTGTTCGTAATATTCGACTAGACGTTCATGTGTCTTCAACTTTGCATGAAATTCTTATACAATGTTTCTTGAAATGCCCACCTCCTTTGAAAGGTCACTATTAGTTGGATCACTGGAAGAAGCACTAGAGTCACTTAAGTGAAGGTACAAAATGCTTAATGGAAGAAGGTGCCAAACAACCACTAGAAACAAATTACATAGTGAAAGGGTCTACTGGATGAATAACAAAGAAGTTCATTTTCTCTCCATTAATTTGATTTCAATCACATAATTCTCAACATGGAATGTCTCGTTATACAAGGCCTAATTGCAGGTTTCCTACTTATGTGAACTTTAATTACCTTTTTGTGTACTCTGCTGTATCTTATTACTTCAATTAAAAGTCAAGGCTCGAGATTGACATAAGTCCCTCTAGGACAATAGTTGCTTGTGAATTGCCTAGGCATTTTCAAAGTGGTTGTGAGAATCTTCTCTTATACAATATTTCTTGGTTCACAATATCACACGATACCAAAGATCTATTTTCTTGATTCACATAGGCTTCGGGAAATTCTTTAGTTTCTTGTATTATTTCATCAAAACAATCCAACTTGCCTTAACATTAGTAGCAGCAATTTCAATCTCATCTATGCTCCTCTTTTGTCATGGTTTCTATTTGAACTTTCCAATTTGACACATTTCGAACTCCAATTGTGAACTCTGATAAAGCATCAACTTGTGAGTTTAAACTTTTAGATGGTATATTCAAAAATAGGTCAAGGCTTTATAAAGTTTCCGTACATACCATATGCTTGTATTGTAATAATATAGGGTCATATCTTGTATATTCTCCATTAGCATGCTTCTGTACCAATTATGAGTATTGTAGGATCAATATGGCAGCTAGAGAAGGTGAATAGTTGAAATATGAAATAGACAATTTAAAATCTCTAAAGCAAAGTTTAGTCAAATGTTAGTTGCATGGTGAAAACTGTTGGGTTGCAATGGTGCAAATATCGTCCCACATCTAAAGCACATGGAAAAGATCATGGGTTTAAAAGGATGGAAGATATCTCTATTGGTATGAGGCCTTTTGGGGAGAGCCCAAGAGCAAAGCCATGAGGGCTTAGGCCCAAAGTGGACAATATCATGTCATTGTGGAGATACAGACATCCTTGGGGACCCAACAAGTGGTATCAGAGCAGGTTCGCTTTTGAAGGACTAACCGCCCGATAAAGCAACAGGACGATGGCCGGCGCGCATATCCATCCACCCAAATTCGAAGGGGATTTCACCGTTTGGAAAAAGAAAATGGAAGTATTTTTTCGTACCGATTTTGATATTTTATTATCTATTAAATACAGTTTTGCAGTTTCAAAAGATACGAATGGGGATGAAAAAGAAGAATGCCTATGGAATAAGAAGGAGCAATCTGAGTCCGTCGCCAATGGTAAGGCTGAATTCCATCTACTAACAGTCTTACCTACTCAAGAAGTAAATCGGATCGGCACCTACCACTCCGCGAAAGAACTATGGGAGAAGTTCTTAGAACTTGATGAGGGTTCTCAAAAGCCAAGTCAACAAGGAAGGACCTTCTACGAAATCAACTAACAAATCTACGAATGATGGAAGGAGAAACGGTGGCAGAACTTCACGCAAAAATTAAGGAGCTAATCTCCGGACTCACCCAACTCGGCGAATCGGTAAGTAATCGCGATTCCATTCGATATGCCCTCAACGCCTTCCCGAGAATCCAGGAGTGGAGTACAATTGTCGACGCCTATTATATTTCCAAGGATTTAGAGGTAAGTACGCTAGATGAAATGTTTTCTATTTTTGAATTACATGAGTCTCGGTGTGTCAGGATCTAAAAAAATAGGCAATATTGCCCTAAACACAAGGAGAACGGAAAAGGGATCAGAATCCTCGACGGACGACGAAGAGACAACACAAATGGTAAGAAATTTTAAAAGTTTTTTTAAAGCTAACAAATTTTCAAGGATGCAGAAGACAAGGCGATCTCCGAAGAAACGTACTGTCCGATGTTATAACTGCAACGAGGAGGGGCATCTAAAAGATCAGTGTCCCAAATCCAAGATTCAGCCAAAAAGGAAGAAGGCATTGAAAGCCACCTGGTACGAGACCTCGTCTGACGAATCAGAAACTCAAGAGTACGCCGGACTTGCTCTGATGGCAAGTCATCAAGAAGAGAGCACTGATGAAGGGGGAGCAACATCAGATGAAAGTATCTTCATTGGCATGAGGCCTTTTGGGGAGAGCCCAAGAACAAAGCCATGAGGGCTTAGGTCCAAAGTGGACAATATCATGCCATTGTGGAGATACGAACATCCTTTTGGACCCAACAAGTGGTATCAGAGCGAGACCGCTCTTCACCGGACTAACCGCCGGATGAGCCATGATCCAGATCTAACCATTTGGTTTGAACCTTAAACAAAAGAAGTGGGTGCTCCCGTGTCTGAATCAAGAGGACCAGACACCAAGTGAGAAGTCCTAGTAGGTCGGGTGGATCGAGGGGCAAAAAGTCCTAGTTGCGGCTAGGTGGAAGTCCTAGTAGGTCAGGTGGACCGAGGGGCAAAAAGTCCTTGTGGGTCGAGGATTCAGATCGGGGGGCCTGTGGTCCTTTGTTTGAGGGGGGGATTGTTGGGTTGCAATGGTGCAAACATCGTCCCACATCTAAAGCACATGGAAAAGATCATGGGTTTAAAAGGATGGAAGATATCTCTATTGGTATGAGGCCTTTTGGGGAGAGTCCAAGAGCAAAGCCATGAGGGCTTAGGCTCAAAGTGGACAATATCATGTCATTGTGGAGATACAGACATCCTTGGGGACCCTACAAAACAAAATATACAATAATAAAACAGGCAACGGTAGCTCAATTCTTTTAGTATGGTTTGCAATCTAAAATTCTTACTCCACAGCCTATAAACTCGTAACACGAGTCACCTCACAAAAACCCACTATCATTTTTCCTTATTGGAGGAAGAGGCTCTTACAAAAATACAATGAGATTGAAACAACAAAGCAAATCAAAGCATAAGCCAATAGAGCTTCAAGGTAAAAACTGTTGGTGCAGGGAGCACCAGATGATCGAACCTTGATTTTGATGATGGCACGAGGTTCAAGTTAAGTATGTGGTGTGTACTGATGTGTTTATCTAATTGTGCAGGGAGCACAGGAAAGTCCTAGTTGAGGTTAGGCAATGAAAGTCCTTGTGTGGAGTTTAAGCAAAGGAAAGTCCTAGTGTGGAGTCTAGGCAAAGGAAAGTCCTGGTCTAGAGGACTAGGCAGAAATCTTAGCAGGATTAAGTGCACCAGGTGAAAGTCCAGGCAGGTCAGGTGGACCAGATGCATGGCAGAAAGTCCAGACAGGTCAGGTGGACCAGTTGTTTGGCGGGAAGTCTAGGCAGGTCAGGTGGACCAGTTGTCTAGTAGCAAATCCTGGGAGCCGAGGATTGAGACTAAGCGGGAAGTTCAACAAGTCTGGAGGACTTGTTGGCAAACAGGTAAATTCTCCCGAGTGGAGTGGGTAAGGGCGTGTTCCTGGTGTGGAACAGTAGACGTCGGTCTAATTCAGGATTTCATTGGAAATCCGAAGTTAAGACCATAAATAGTTCAAAAACTGTTTTCTCCTTCCTGTTACTTTTCCTTTGTACTAACTTGTAATGCAGGAATAAAGGGGCGAGAATTTTGATTCCGAGCGACCTTATCTGAAATCCAAGCGACCGGAGTCCAGGCGCCCGGATTTGATCTAGGCTTCGGATGTCAACGGAATCAGGCCAGCGGAGCAGTGAGGTGGCAAAGTCCCAGTGGTCGGGACACCTCAACTTCCAAGCGCCCAGATTGGTTCCAGGCGCCCGGATTCGGATAAACGCTGTGACGGTCAAAGTTCATCCGGAACCTCCACGTCAGCATACAGGTGCCCGGAAAGGGATACAGGCGTCTGGAAGTGCCGAGTCAGCAGCGCCGATGGTGGATCGATGAACAGCTTGGAGGCGCCTAGAAAGGCTTCCAGACGCCCGAAAAGCCCAATAAAAGAGCTTCAAGGGAGACCCCTCAGAACAACAATTTCAGAGCAACTCGACGACTGTCTGCGCGCGAAGAAACATCTTGGAGGTCGTCGTAACGTCGAAGTTCTGCACAGAAAGACTACGACTCTACAACTTTGGTAACTCGATTACTATTCTGTACTTAATTTCAAAGAATGGTAATATTTTTACCGTTCCTATTTTTCTGTAATCGACAAAATTCCTATTCGTAAGAAAGCAGTTTCATAGTGGATTAGTCAACGTAAACGATCAAACGATTGTGGGCCTTGGAGTAGCAGTCTGTGGCTGTGAACCAAGTAAAAAACATTGTCTCTTTGTGTTTGTGTTTTGAGTTTTGTGTTTTACAATTTCCACTGCAATATTTTTCGCTATTTAACTCTGATCGATCGGACTTATGAACGAAAACGAACGGACTTTATGAAAAAAAAAAAAACGCTACAGATAGCGCTATTTGCCCCCTCTAGCGCTCTCTTCGATCCTACAATTGGTATCAGAGCGGGGTGCTCGAACACAGTGCAACCACTGGTCGAGCAGGTTTTTCGAAATTTTTTCAAATTTTTTTAAAAGTTATTTCATTTTTCTCCCACACTGCTAATCCAAGATCAAGTCTTGGAACAATTTTCTTTATTCTTTCTGTGTGATAGAAAAAATGGCTCATCAGGAAGGATTCAGTACCGCAAGACCATTGCTGTTCTCCGGGGAGGACTTCATCCACTGGAAAGGTAGAATGGAGTACTACTTGAAGACACAAGTGAAGATGTGGATAGTCATACAGACGGGATTCACAATCCCGACTGACAATGACGGTCTATCACAATCCTGCGACAAATGGGATGTGGCCACAAGGAAAAAGATAGAAGATGCAAAGGCAACCCAGACCTTGCAATATGGGTTGACCAAGGAAGAATTAAACCGAGTTGGGCTCTTCATCAGTGTAAAAGTCCTTTGGGACAAACTGATTGAATTGCACGAGGGCACCTCGGATACAAAAGTCAGTAAGAGAGATCTCCTAATGAACAAATTGTACTACATCCGAATGATGGACGGAGAATTGGCAAGTGCACTTCACGTAAGGATCCAAGACATATTGAACGGTCTACACGCAATCGAATAACCCGTGGAAAATCAGGATATCATAAGGTATGCTTTGAAAGCGTTCTCAAGGAACACTTTGTGGGCATCTATGGTGGATGCTTACAAGCTCTTTAGGGACCTTTTTAAAATTAAATTAGACGAATTATTTTTGGAATTTGAATTGCATGAATAGACTAATGCTGAAACAGGAAGAGAAGGGTATAACTCTTATTGCAGGATCATCCAAAGAAAGAAGATCCAAAAAGATAACGGAAGAAGAATCTGATACATCGTCAGATTCAAGAGCAATGACGAAGTGACAATAGAATTGGTGAACTTGGTCCGAAAGATGCTGTGAAAGAAGCACGGTATAAAGAAGTCAAAAGTGAAGAAGGTGGTTTAGAAGTCGAATTCCAACAAACCTTCCACCAGCAAAACAGAGCTAACGTGCTACCGGTGCAAGGAGAAAGGACACTTTAGATCAGAATGCCCAAATTAAAAGAAGGAACGAAAATCAAGAAGGAAGGCACTAAAAGCAACATGGGATGAATCATTATCAGAAGAGTCAGATGAAGAACCAACAACTAAGCTTTCTTGCGCTTCCGGCACGGGATGAACCAACGGAGACCGACAACGAATCAGACACCGACTCAAGTTCAAGCTACGGATGCGCATCCATTTCCGAAGATTTCAATACCGCTGTAAGTACTGAAAAATTATGCTCTATAATTTTTAGTTTAACAAAAAAAGCTTTGTAAATCCAATGCCCAAGTTGAATTGCTCTAAGAGGAGGAGAAAGTCAACTCCAGACCGCCAACTGAAGTCACTCAAGTTGAGGACTCAACTCAAGTTAAACTTGAGGAAGAGAACTCTCAATTGAAACTTTAAGTTGACGATATGAAAAGATCACTTGAGAAATTCACCTCAGGTTCCAAGTATCTTGATATGATTCTTGGAAACCAAAGGGATGGATATAATAGATCTGGAATTGGACATAAAGCTAAGCATAGAGCATTCATGACATTACTGCACAGACCCAAGAAACCAAGAGTCCAAGCATGAGGTTCATAAATCTAAACTGACTAATCCAATTGGATTGAACCAATTCTGGGTCCCCAAGGATCAAATACACTATTTGATCAGACCCAATAGGGGTCGTGATCCAGGGGACCTAAAACCTTGCTTAAATGATTGCTTGCAATTTTTTTTTTTATTTTTTTTTTGTATTTTTGCATTTAGAACAACCTAGGCTAGGTAAAGACAAATATTTGATTAACACTTGCCCAACATAGTACCAGGGTGGGGCGAGATGATAGTACGTTAGGGAAACCTAGTTTAAATAGTCAAGCGGGGTAAGGAGTACCTTACTTAGTTTGCTTAGCTAAGTCGAACTAGCCGAAGCTACCTCGCCACATCCTAGACTAGTTAGACCAAAGTTTTTCTCTAGATTAGCTAAGCATATGATTTCCTGAATCAGCTTTGTCTTAGAAAGTGGTCGTTGTTCCGATAACCAAGAAGGCCCCTGTGCCTCGCCACCGCTTGGAAGCTGACTCTTGAAATGTATGTTTAGAGAGTCGAATGGTTAAACTTGAATCTAACCCAAGGTTAATCAAATAATAGATAACGGTGAATTAATTAAATAAGATAAAACTGGAAAAATCATCTCACACAACCTATAGGATTAATTGTATGATCATCTAAAAATGAGTGAGATGAATTAAGATTTAATTAAAATTAATTTGATGAATTTAACTAAAATTAATTAATCAATAAAACATAGCTTAATTAATTAAAACTTTAATTGAAATCAATTGATTATTAAATGTACCGATTAATAAAATCTTAATTAATTTTATTAATTAATTATTTTAATTAATTTTAATTAATCTTTAATTAATTTTATCTTAATTAATTTTAATTAATCATTAATTAATTTTATCTTAATTAATTTTAATTAATCCTTAATAAATTTTATCTTAATTAATCTTAAATTAATCCTTAATAAATTTTTTTTATTATTAATCATTAATAAACTTTACCTTAATTAATTTTAATTAATCTATAACTTAATTAATTTTACCAAATTTATAACTTAATTCTTACGTAATAATTCTTACCAAATTTTACCAAATTTATAACTTACTAATCCTTTACCAAATTTATAACTTAATTTAATAATTAATTTTACCAAATTTATAATTTAATAAAATTTTACCAAATCTTTAATAAAATAAAATTTACCAAATTTATAAAATTAATTAATCAATTTTACCATATTAAAACTTAACAAATCAAACTATTAACTAAATTAAATCCAACCCAAAAATCTCGAAACGGACCCGAAAAGCCCGGCCCAGCTTTTTCCAAGCGCCTGGAAATTAAAATCCAGGTGCCCCGAAGGGAAAAATTAGAAATCGACCCACAGATTTCCCAGGCGCCCTCGGTTTTCTGAATCCGGGCGCCTGTAAAGGAAATCCAGGCACCCCGCACCGCTAAGATTCGAGTGTCCCGATTCCGCTTCCAGGTGCCCGGAACCCTTTTATAAAAGTAACCGCGACCCCACCAAATTTTACCACACCAAAAGTCTCTCCTATCCCCAAATCCCCCTTCCCGCGGCACCGGCAACACTCTAGGTCGTCAGTTCTAGTAATATTCTCCAAAAATGCCTAGGTAAGCCTCTAAAATCACTCTCAAATTAATTAATTTTATTTTTAATAGTTAAATCCTTTATTCTTATGCTTTAGGATTAAGAAACGGGGTAATGAGGCTGGCCCCTCTAGGACACCCAGCTCTGACCTCAGGTTCCCTACTGAGGAACATAGAATTAGGTTCATGTCATTATCATTTATACCATTGCATTCTAGATATATTTGTAGGACATTCTTTGCACGTTCATGCATACCTTCGGTGGAGGTCATAGACTATTATGGTCTTTAACGACTAGTTTATTGTACCAACCCAGTTAACACGAGCCTGTGTGCTGAGCTGTATAATAATCTAGTTTAGGTCGATGACCTGACCTATTCCATCCGAGTTTAGAGGGAGGGATATTTCTATTTCACCCATTGTCATTAGAGATTTTCTAGGACTTTGCCCCTCACAGTGTCCATTTGCATGCTACCCACCTAGGGATGTACCTTTTGGGGATCCCTACTCTCATGTCACCTTAGATCTCATGCATTTATATTTTTTTGAGGAGGAGCGGGTTCCTACTGTGACTCAGTTCTCCTCTGTCAGATTTAGGATACAGAACTATGTCCTGTATAGGATGTTAGTGACATGCATTTTACCCCTGACTACCAGGGACGTCGCTATGATGCGACCATTTCATACTTTTCTACTTTATGCATTGATTCATAGATTTGATGTAGATATTAGTCTACACATTTATCATGCCATCATATTTTCTTCCAGCATCACCACTAGCAGGAGGGTCCACATACTCTACTGTCACATTTTGACCTCATTTTTAGCATCACTAGGGTTTGACATCACCGATGGTGAAGTCAAACGACCTAATGAGTTTGACATGCTAGGGATTAGGAGTCTATCATCAGTTGGGATCAGTGTAGATGAGGATGGGGTGTTGTCCTGGAGACGAGGGCCCCAACCCCAGCCACCACCTCCACCAGTCGCCGTCGACGTGGATGACGACGACCTAGACCCAGAGGATCTACTCCAGCTTCCTCCACCTCCACTTCCACTTACCTACAGTTCAGTGACTGACTAGACTCGAGGAGACTGTTCAGAGTCTGCAGCAAACTATGCTCAGTCGATTTGACATTCAGGAGGAGAGAAGCCTAGCTAGACATGCCGACATGATGGATAGACACACTCAGTCGATGGACTTATTTAGGGCATGGAGCATGAGTCATCCACCACCACCCCCTTAGGAGATATACTTTCGATTAGATCTGTACTGACTCATTGACATTGTTATACACTTTTTCAGTATTATTACCTTAGTTTGCATTTTAGTCCTTTAGCTAAAATTCTCTTGCTATGTTTGGTAGACTAAGGGAAAACTTTGAATTTTTCAAAAACTCATGTTTTCACATCTACTATTATTTAGTTTTCCAAAAATGTTTTAAAAGTTTTTTTTCTTTTTGAAAAACTTATTTTTAAAATTTTTGATTTCAAAGCAAATGAAAGGAATATTTTAGCCTTAGACTAGAATTTCTCCCTAGAAAGCATGAACCTATAGATCTAGGTTGAGCATCTCACAAAGCACACTAGCTAACTTGTTTGTGTATTGTGAAACTTAGAAAGGTATGAGATGCATAGGATTTTAGCCTAAGTTCCAAATGCTTATATCTATGCATCGAACCAAAACTTAAAATATAAACAAAGATGATGAATCAAGTTAAGTGTTACTGAGCATAAGCTAAATGGAATGATACACTTAAACTTGACTAACTGGGTCAAGCTACTACTTCTTAGTAGTTAGTTAAAACTTAAGTTGGGCATGCACCCCATGGATACATTTTTTTTCTAAGTACTTTCTTTATAGATAACATGCTTAGACTCAACCCTATAGACTAGTTTATTTTGATTATATCAAAGGAGGAGAGATATAGATATTTCAAGTTCAAATAATTTTTCAAACATATTTTCAAAATACTTGTAAGGGACTTGAATGATTTTGTATCAATCTGATCAAAACTGAACCATGTCAAGTTCAAGGGGAGAGAACAAAAGTTTTTAAAATCTTATTTGTTTTCCCAAGTATGAATTCAGGAGGAGTCCTGAAAGTATGGGGAGATAGATCATGCTATTACATTGCATATCCATTACATGCATGAATTTTTCTTTCTAAGCATGAATTAAATGATTTCATTTTATATTTTCTTAACTTGAAACTCAGGTTGCCATAATAAAAAAGGGGGAGATTGTTGGTGCAGAGAGCATCAGATGATCGAACCTTGGTTTTGATGATGACACGAGATTCAAGTTAAGTGTGTGGTGTGTATTGATGTGTTTATCTAAGTGTGCAGGGAGCACAGGAAAGTCCTAGTTGAGGTTAGGCAATGAAAGTCTTAGTGTGAAGTCTAGGCAAAAGAAAGTCCTAGTGTGGAGTCTAGGCAAAGGAAAGTCCTGGTCTGGAGGACTAAGCAGAAATTTTAACTGAATCAAGTGCACCAAGTGAAAGTCCAGGCAGGTCAGGTGGACCAGATGCATGGCAGGAAGTCCAGACAGGTCAGGTGGACCAGATGCATGGCAGGAAGTCCAGACAGGTCAGGTGGACCAGTTGTTTGGTGGGAAGTCTAGGCAGGTCAGGTGGACCAGTTGTCTAGCAGCAAATCCTGGGAACCGAGGATCGATGCTAAGCGGAAAGTCCGGCAAGTCCAGGCAAATAGGTAAATTCTCTTGAGTGGAGTGGGTAAGGGCGCGTTCCTGGTGTGGAACAGTAGGTATCGGTCTAACGTAGGATTTCACTGGAAATCTGAAGTTAAGACCATAAATAGTTCAAAAATTATTTTCTCCTTCCTGTTACTTTTCCTTTGTACTAACTTGTAATATAGGAATGGAGGGGCGCGAACTTTGATTCCGGGCGACCTTATCTGGAATCCAAGTGCCTAGATTTGATCCAGGCGATCGGATGTTAGCGGAACCAGGCCAGCGGAGCAGTGAGGCGGCAAAGTCCCAGTGGTTGGGGCACCTCAGCTTCCAGGCACCCGGATTGGTTCTAAGTGCCCGGATTCGGATAAACGTTGTGGCGGTCAAAGTTCATCCGGAACCTCCACATTAGCATACAAGCGCCCGGAAAGGGATACAAGCGTCTGGAAGTGCCGAGTCAGTAGCGCCGATAGTGGATCGGCGGACAGCGTAGAAGCGTCTGGAAAGGCTTCCAGGCGTCCGGAAAGCCCAATAAAAGAGCTTTGAGGGAGACCCCTCAGAACAACAATTTCAGAGCAACCTGATGACTGTCTAAACATCCTGGAGGTTGTTGTAACGCCGAAGTTCTACACAGAAAGACTACGACTTTACAACTTCGGTAACTCGATTACTATTCTGTACTTAATTTCAAAGAACGGTAATATTTTTACCGTTCTTATTTTTCTGTAATCGATAAAACTTCTGTTCGTAAGAAAAGAGTTTCATAGTGGATTGCCCAATGTAAACGATCAAACGATCGTGGGCTTTGGAGTAGCAACCTATGACTGTGAACCAAGTAAAAAACATTGTCTCTTTGTGTTTGTATTTTGAGTTTTGTGTTTTACAATTTCCGCTGTAACATTTTTCGTTGTTTAACTTTGATCGATCAGGCTTACGAACGGACTTTACGAAAATCGAAAAAACGCTACAGATAGCGTTATTCACCCCCCCCCCCCCTCCCCCCGCGCGCGCCCCTCTAGCGCTCTCTTCGATCCTACAAAAACCTCAAGCCCAAACGCTTGGACCACCTTTACCCAAAGCCATGATTATTGGTCATTTGTGATCTTTCATGACTCACTTCACTCTTGATCTACTTAGGCTTCTCCATTTGCAAGCATCTGCTGAACTTCTCAATTTGCCAAGGATGAAATCAACCTTAACCTACTTGGATTTTTCTACCCATTGTAATTGCAGTAACTTGTCGAATATTTTGCACATGTACACTTAACAAACTTCATTAGTTTCCACAATATTAGCTAGTTAAACCCTTTGCCAAACACATGGAAACCACTTAGTCGAACTCAACCACTTGGAACATGATTGTACCAACAGAAACTTCCAAAGTTGGGATGACAACTTTAATCCTATTATGGAAGCTACATATCCTATTATTATTTGTTGTTGAAAAAAATGAGAATCTCATTGCATACTTTAATGTCACTCCTTGGAATGGTTGGTAAGTCACATGCTTTGTTTCTTATAGATGAACTATCTATATACAATACACAAGCATTATTACTTGGCCATGGAAAATATTCTAGGTTTTCTTCTCCTACACCATCATGTATGATTTTCTCATTTTCACCAATACATGTAAAATCAATAACAAAATGAAATTTGAGATATGACAGTGTTTTTATAGGTAATATCGAACTCATTCTATTGCCCATTTCAATAATCTCGATGATATTTTCCACTGAGGCAATACTTACTTTAAAGGTTGGTCTGGGGCTATTATTGGGTGTATTTCAAGGTCTAAGTGATGCAGTGGATAACTATTGATTTCGTTGATTTGAACACGAATATTGGAAACAATGATGTAGCGGATAACTATTGATTCCATTGATTTGAATACGAATATTGGAAACAATGATGCAGCGGATAACTATTGATTCTATTGATTTGAATACGAATACCGTAAATAATTTTCTAAACCCTGTTGATTTGATAGAATACCAGGAGATAGGTAACCAAACTCGATGTTTGGGAAATAACGACGCAATCACAAATATTATTGATTAAAAATTAAAAGTCTAAAATCAACTAGACAATGATTTAAATAGACTCAAGACTCTAATATTGCAAAGATGAAAATACCCTCAAAATGCTAACTCGACAAAAATAATAAAAAAGATTAAAATTGTTTTTCTCTTCTTGCATCACTAGGCCTTTTAGCAGTACAACCCTTTGCATCTGCATTTAAGAACTAATTGGTTCAACCTCTTCCTTTGGTCTCTTGGCATATCTTGTATTTTTTCTAGCATAAAATTTCTTAGCAGGCTTGGTATCTCCTCCTGCATCAGGTCCACCAATAATATCAACTATTATTGGTTTCATTTGCTTTGAGATTATTGTCAATCATCTTTCTTGTAATCTTCTTTATGTCTCCTTTCTTGATTAACTCATCTATTTGTCTAGAAAAATCCTACTATTTTTCTGTACTTTGACAAATCCTTGTGCTAATAACAAACGTTGAAAGATTTCCCTAAGCCTGTGGGATTTTGTGTGGTCATGGCTCTTCTATAAAACCTTTTCACTTCACTTGCATTATAATTTCAGTTTTTCTTACATCCAAAGGGATTGTTTCCAGGAAATTCTAATTTTGAAAAGATGGAGGTTTGAAAATCTCCAGGAAATTCTAATTTCCTTTTTTTCACACATCTGTGAAGTATTGTCTCTTTTCAACACTTTGCTCGAGATTTACTTTGTTCGAGTTAACATACCTACTAGCTCATTCCACCAGGGTGGGGATCAGCTAATGATGAATAGAATTTGATAGCTTTTTTTTTTGTTTACAAAGTATATGAATCTTATGAGCCAACTAATTCTTAGATGTATGGTCCGACCCTACATTCTACACACTAAGTAAATTCAAGAAGCGAGGTAGTTTTTGACGTGGCGCTCCAACATCACTAGTTGTTCAAACGCCACATGTATGCGTTGCGTGGAAATTTGATAGCTTCATTGTTTCATAAAAGCTTGTATTACTACCACATATTTCCTCGATTTGATTCATTTCAGTAGCAAAACAGGCTAAAAATTTGAAACTAGTTCATGTTGCTCTTGTTGACGCGAAGATCAACCATCATTTTGTGAGGATGCTTGCTTCCTGCAAAATGGTCTAAGAATTCTTTAGCTAGTTGGCTAGAAAAAATAGGCTGAGCAGGTAGGGTAGTAAACCATCGAAGGGCATTTCCCTTTGGAGTGGCAGGAAATGATTTGCATAGAATTGCATTGAGGTGCCAAATTATGCCATATCAGATTGGAAAAATCCCCAAATGATCAGCAGGATCAGAACTGCCATCATATACCCCTATGATTTGTTGGCCTAAAGCTGTTTTGGAATTACCTTATTTGTGATAAATTAAATTTGTTCTCTTCACCTTCCCAGTTAGGTCCTTCAGGTTTTCATTTGCCCGCTTTAGTTGGCCAGTCTGGGGGAGTGCGAAATTTCATGTTCCTCATTTTTCTTCTTAGTTACTGCCTCAGAAGATGTGTGAGTACACTCAAATGTAGGTGGAGGTGAGGCCTACTGATGTTGCTCTTCATGTTGATTGGGACGGCTATAGTATCTATGGAAGCATGCCTCTTACCGTACAAATTTCTTGTTGTCATGATACTAAGAGTTGCACCTTTTGGATAGGAATGTGTGCTTGACGATCCAATCCCATAAAAAGAAAATTGTGATGCACAATTTTCCACTTTGTTATGATCTGCAATAGCTTGGTCAGCCCTTTCTCTAGTGCCAATTTGTTTTTGTAAAAAAAAAAAAAAGCTAGAGCTAAAAAAATGATTATTTTTCTGTCCATTAATTTGATTTTAATCACAATTCTCAACATGGAACCTCACAAATATTATTAATCTTCATTATGTAGTTTAGATGGACCATGCATGGCCTAGGGTCTACTATAGCCAAGTTTTTTTTCATGAGTGTTTTTTTGATACTCATTACTATCCACTGTCTTCTTTTCTCTGGTTAAGACCCAAGTTGTTGTGAATGCAATTCCTCTTAAGATAATGTAAGACAAGTCAATCTCTCCCTTTCGACAACCTTCTTGAAACAATTAAAAGAGTATGTTTAGGGAACTAAGGCCTACTTTAATGCTTTAATAGAGCTTCTAACGTTGACACTAGTGCTTAATCTAAACTGCATAAGGAAGTTTATAATATTTAAGACATTCCATATTGAGAATTATGTGATTAAAATCAAATTAATAGAGAGAAAATAATCATCATTGTTATTTTATTTTTAGTTTTCTTTTTATACAAACTGTAATCACAAGGAACTTAGCATGGTTATAACCACACTGAGTTTATATTAATTTCCTTAAACCCAAATGATTAGTCTTAAGTTTCGTACATCAGGTTATAGCTGTGCTGTTGGTGATATGGCAAACTGTTAATGACAATAATGCTACTTCATTCTATATATTTAAAGTAACATGTTGATTTTGCCATTTGAGGTGTGTCAGATATCAAGAATATTAATCCAAGGTTGAGAAATGGAGGGACCTTGTTGATTATAGTTATAGATTCTCGAACACCTCTAGCAGACAACTAAGAGTTAAATGATGACCCATGCTATCATAAAAAGCAGTTGTTCTAAGATATCTAATGTGCTTGGTCAAGGTTTAATAGGCAGACCAGTTCAAGCCTATGCGATCACAAGTAAAAATTATTCTCCTATCTATTTATTAGTAGTGGGTGCATAGAGTGTGCTATGTGATGATAGGGCGCATTGCCTTCCACACCACACCTTGTGCAGCCTCTTATATGTCCTCTGTGGGCTCCAAGTGCCTGACAATGTGTTTAGGCACATTAAGGGTCTCCACCATCCTGAACAAAACTCGAGCCTGACTATCAGAAGCCACATTAGATGTGCAATCAAAAGACATGGTTACTTGGGAAAAAGATAAACAAGACAGTGAATCTAACAAAAAGAATTGTGATGTGTCCTTTATACTGTTACTGTCAGTCACAATTTATCATCTAATTTCCTTGAGATTTTACATGTCTTTCATATTTATATAGAAGCAACTAAATTTTCAAGTTTGTTGCCAAGACATGACTATTGATGGGGAAATAGGTTTTTAGATTTGGTTGGCCTACTCAAGTAACTCCTATTTACTACAATGAATTATTTTAGATGTCTTAGAGCAATTTCTTTCTCAGACATAGAAAGACATCATTTTACCTTGTTTGATTCCAAACTATCAATGAAGCATGAGAACACCAATCAGGTGAACTAGTTTGATATCCATCCATTATAGTTGAGCTAAATAAATTGACCTTGCAGATAATGACTAATACCCACAACAATTAGTGTCCATCGATTTATTAGTCACGTAGTTATCAGGCAATGTCTACTTCCCTTCTTGTTTTTTTGTAATCAGAAACTCTCTTAGCAGAAAGAACATGTTTCATTTCTGAGCTATGCCTTCTATATCCAAGCTGATAGATTTAGTTATTGTTTGACAGGGCAATTTTTAGGAGTTCAAAATTGGCAAAGGAATGGGTACATAGCAACAGATACTTCCATCTCCTTGCCAGAGGAGTCGAACGTGATGGTTGGAGATTTGTTCTTCTTGCTCGATTCTCTCCCCTGCCTTCTTATGTCATCAATTATGGTTTGGCTGCCACAAACGTGGTGTTCCTTGTTGATTTCCTTCTTCCTACTGTTATCGGTTGTTTGCCAATGATTCTTCAGAACACATCGCTTGGCAGCCTCGCTGGGGCAGCTGTAGCCTCGACAACAGCTTCCAAGAAGTCCCAAGTGTACTCGTACTTTTTTCCTTCACTTGGAATTGCTTCCAGTGTTCTCATATCCTGGAAGATAAAGACGTACTCTTCTGCATTTGCTGAAGAATTTAAGCAGCCTGTATCTGCGAAGCACACCATCGTAGACGATGATTCTGCTAAGTCATCATCCAATTGAGGAGATTACTGAAAAAAACAACACAGTAGAACAAATGAATTAGGTTTCATATTGCGTGAGGTTTTCTTTAACCATTCTTAGAACCATTCATATTTAATCCTATTCAGATTGGGACTAAGAAATGAATTAGTTTCATGTGTGTGAAGTTTTCTCTAACCATTCATATTCGATGCCATTCAGGCTTGAACTTGTATAATTCCGGAGCAGCTTTTGTCACATTAAGCGCTGTTTTTAAATCCGGATCAAAAGGTTGAATCACTCGAGCCACAAGTTTTCATATGGAAGTGGTTAAGTTTGAGTGACTCTATTGATCTGATCTAATACAGTTGGGTTATCCTACAGTTCTAGATTTAATTAGTTGAATTAGCCTGTCAAATTCAATTTTGAAAATGTTGAGAATACAATAGCAGTCATATCAACTAGTCAGCCTTTAGTTTCTTCTCTCCCTTGGATTCCTTTTAAGTATACAAAGTCCTAGTTCAAGTTTGAATGTGTTTAAAATTTTAATATATTTATTCCATTTTTTACAGTCAAAGATTACGATATTTTTAAAGATTTAATGAAAAGAGCTCAAGAGTTTAGAGTCCATACACAATGTCTTATGAAAAAATCCATATTTTCTTCAATTGTCATTGAAAGATTCTTCATCTTTTAAGTTAAGATTGTAAGATGACAAGGGAAGATTTGATATTCCTTCGTTCGATCGAATCTTTCAATTCTCTTTTGCAAAAAGTGAAATCCACCACCTTTGGCTCCATATGATCGGTCTCACGATCATATGTGAGGAGGTAAATTGAGAAACTGCAGTTAGTCACGACGCAGGAGGGTATTGTCTGGTTTCGTCAGGATTCGAACTCTTGCCCTCTTCTGCAACTCTGCTGCGTCGTAACCAACTCAGCTATGTCCTGGGGGCAAATCTTTCAACTCTCGCCTAAAGGATTCATACGAGGCCAAAGAGGCACACAAAGTCTAGATTTTTTTTCTTCATTTTTTGTTACGACCTATTTAAATCAACTTATTTTTCATACACCTCAAATTCAAGGTCCTAGAATGACAAATTCTAATATTAATGTTCTAAATCACAAAATGATTTTATGGGCATATTTAAAATTAGGCTACCACATATATGACTTCAAATATCATATTTCGATTCCCAATTATGATTCATTGTAGGACATTTTCCTTCAATGAAATGGAAAACTTGGGATGTCGGATTGTTGAGTCGCCTATCACTTATGCTTCTGAATTTATTATGATGGTTGATGAAAAATTAATTAATTCGAAGGATTGGATACTTAGAATTATAAAAAAAAAAAAAATCTCATTTCTAGTTTAAGGTCAACCTTAATAAAATTTGGCCACCAACATAACAAATAATATAAGGGTGCGTTTGGTTGAGGGTCATCCGTGATTACCTTGGTTATGTGATTACCAAGTAATCACATAACCAAGGTTATAGGGAATAAAACATAACCAATGTTGTTTGGTTTAAACCTAGGTAATGAGACAAAACCTTTTTTGTTTGAAGGTTTTAATACATTACTTACTTGAATATTTACTATATTACCCCTAGTACAATTATAATCATTTTTTTTACAACTAAATTAATTTGATATTTAATTTTTTTAAAATTAAATTATTAATTATAGGACAATCATAATCATAATTATACATCAAATTATAACTTAATAAAAGAAAGATGAGCTTCATTTGTGATATAAAATTTATGTTTTCGTTATAATTTGTTAATCTTCTTTATCGTCTAAATTTATAGTTCATAAATAGAATTAATAAACTTGTAGTCTAATCAGTTCATCTAATAATTATGATGATCATGTCGACCATAGTGATTTAGCTTCCCCTTCAACTTTTTCTTTTATTTCAAACTGCTCAAAGGTTCTATTATTCATTCATCACCTAAACATAGAAAATGACTTATATCCTTTAATTCAAGCAGAAACAAAAGTTGATTGGGTATTAATGATTTTAATAAATTTAGATTTGAGAATAATGTCTGTGAATTTAACTTTTTGAACGGCAAACATTCAACAATTGGAAATAAACATCAGATTCATTGTATATTTCTCATCCAATTTTGTTTCTCTGTTCTTTCATTCATCGTAAGGAAGATTTTCTGCAATCTAGCAAAATTAAACGCCTACTAAAGATGCAAATGCTTCATCAATCTACAATCATTTATAAACCCCTGTTCACCCTTTTTCTATGCAATCTCATAAAATTTTCAAACTATGAAGTCAATCATGGGCAAAGGGACCAAACAGAGCCCTCTCTTCTTCACTTATTAAATTTTCAAACTATGAAGTCAATCATGGGCAAAGGGACCAAACAGAGCCCTCTCTTCTTCAGCTCCGTGCATTCACTCGCCCTCTAGACGAAACCAAACCTACTCGCAGCACCATCCTCCTGCAACAAGGAGCAGTAGACACCAAATTAAAATCTCGACAGAAGAACTTCAAAGAAAATTATGATATAGTTTTGCTAAAAATCATGGTAAAACAGTCCTTCCACCTACTCGCAGCCTCATTCCATCTTCCACCACCTGGAGAAGCCGCGCTTGAGGGATAGGGCATGGAGCTGGCGGCCCTCGGAGGCGGGCGAGGAGAGGAGGAATGTGAGAGCGAAGGGATCCGGGGTAGGGCCGGACCGCTGGAGGTGGACGAAGAAGAGGAGTGCTTCCCGTGGCCGGTCGGACCGAGCGTAACATCAGACGATGGCATTGGCGATGGAAGAGGAGCGACCGGGGTGAGAGAAGGCGAGGGAGGAGTGGGGATGGAGGTGGTCGCTGCCGGTCTTGAGGATCATAGCATGAAGTTGCAGAGCATGGCCAAGGGAGGATACTTCCGCGGCCATAAGAACACGAACAACGCGCGCAGGTGCGACGCAATCGCGCTAGGGTTTCACCGAAAGGGGAAGAAGACTCACCGTGAGGAGGAGGACGAGGTCAGGAATCGCCGCTAAGGTTTCGCCGGAAGGGGAAGCGCGCGCTCGGGACGGACTCGCCGCTAGGGTTTCGCTCGGGACGAAGAGGAAGGCTTCGAATGTTTTGCTCAGGGGAGAGGCTCACGGAGGTTTTTGTTCGGGACGGAGAGAAAGGGCTTCGAATGTTGTCGCTCGAGACGAAGAGGAAGGCCTCGCGGAGAGGAAGGGCTTCGAAGAATGTTTTCGCTCGGGGGAGACGAGGTCGCGGAGGTTTTTGCTCGGGGCTCGGGGTAATGGGATAAACGAAATTACGATAATCCCGGAATCCAGTAAAACCTCGATTTTTCTTGGTTTTGCAATTCCGGGTTAGATGCCCTGATTTGCTGATGTATGCTGACATGTCAGGAATATAACATTACTAGGGAATCACCGATTCACTAAACCAAACAGGGTTTTAGTTGATAATCTTGGGTGGATAACCAAGGTAATCATGGATTACCCTTAACCAAACACCCCCTAAATGTCATCGAACAAGGCTACTGACCTATGGTTATGTCTAAACTACCCAAAGAAAGAAAGGTTTAAAATATTGATATCAATGTTATGTATATAGGTCATTTTAGGGGTAGCGTTAGATTAATCAATTGATGCTTGGAGTAGGTGGATTGGATTGTCTCGGTTGTTAAGTTACATACGGGGTTTGATTGAATTAGTAGTTGGTTAAGTGAGGATTTAGTGTATCCATCAATTCTTAATTAGGGCTTAAGCCCCGCCCGAGTTATCCTATTGAGTCTATTTGTTTTTAATTCTCGTATTATAATATATATTGGTTTCTAGTAGTTTCTTTATCACGATTAGTGTTCATATATAAATACATGGGTAGTTCAATTATTTTTGTTTTGTACCATATTATAATTCTATGGTAATTGCAAGATTTGATTGCTTTTGTTGTAGTAATTTCAATGTTGTACGTACGTAATTCTATATTACTATCAACACATATTAGAGATTTAATTATCCTTATTGTATATCGTGTTATTATTTTACATTGCAGTTAGCTAGTATCGATGCACATCGAGGATGCGATATTAGAAGGCTTCCTTGCACATACAATATGATAAAACATTAGGTAGACTACTACTTCACATGGTAAGTCACGTACAAGTTGAGGATAAGGGCCATTGGCCTAATAGAATTTCAAACACACGTCGATGTAACAATCAATCAATCTATTTCCTTTTCCATTCTACTCCAATATATGTTGTCTTTTTAGAAAATAAGGAACGAAGAACAAATCTTACAATAGGTTTTGAAAAATAATGCGTTCCCGATAGTTCATCTAACATGTATGGGCCCATTGTTAATTTGCATTTAACAAGAGTTGACAAAGGAGAATTGTTTTGGCCTGCCTTTAGTGGTGGCCACTTTCAACCTAAAATTAGAGCGAGCTGTTTTTCTAGACTTTTTCTTCATTGAAAATGTAGTGCACTCCCACCACATTGAACAATAGTGATTAGAAGACCACCCACCCAACCCAATGAATGATGTCTTGTTCTCTCATTTCCCTGTCATGTGTCTTCATTATCTTAATGTCATTTTCTCTCTCTCTCTTTTTTTGTTTTTATTCATGAAATTATTGTTCTTCTTCTTATTCTTTGTATGAATTTCTATTTAGGATTAGACAAGCAAGCAATCTTGATTGATATATACTTGACACACACTATAATAAATTAACACTTAGTATCGTCACAATTGATCAACTATGGCTTAGACACATGTAATTAACTCACTCGTATGCACATGGTTATTGAATGTTTAGAGGTTGGCACTTATAATATTAATTTAACATTTGCCAAAAACATAAAATATATAGCGCAAATAAAAACTGTGGACAATATCATATATATATATATATATATATATATA
>NW_027431496.1:0-2398 GCF_044706935.1 Curcuma longa
ACAGATTTACTACAAAATTATTAATCCGTTTTACTTTAACAAAATATAACATTTGGGATTACTATTGGATAATTAAAGCAGCATAAGTTATCCCTTCCCTTAATTCTATTTGTACCCGTTATCATATCTTTTAAACGTAGCAAATTAAACATTGGCTTATTTTTTAATTGGGTTAAAGTATTTAGTGAGCTTTTAATTTTGAAAAGAAATTACTTTTTCTCTTTCTATTTCTAATTCAATATTGATACGACAGAAGTAGAAGTGGAAGGGTCAGTTAGTTAGTGGGCTCAAGAATTCAATAAGAATAAAAATAAAATGAGTAAATTTTGATAAATTTACCAATCCACAATTAAAAGAAAAAACAAAAGATAATACCATTATTGACCCCTGATTTCAAATGGGCCTTACTCAAAATTAACATTTATATCATAATTAATATTCATCAATTATCTATATATTATTGTGTTATTTTGATATACGATTATATTTTATCATTATTCTCTTGGATTTAATTAATATCAATTATCATAGTTATATTTTAATTCTTTTAATTATTATTTCTAACTTACTAATATTAAAATTTATGCATAAAAATTAAACACGGCCATTGTGATCAGGGCCCTTCAAATAATTTTTCAAATAAGTCGAGAGAAGTGCTAAAACTTACTCCAATGCCAAGTTCTTGAATAGAATTCCACGCTTTGCAAATGAATTTCCTCGATGAAAAGGCTTTTCTCAGTAATGCGTTCTGATCCTTCAAACTTCAAAAGCTTTTTGCCAAAAAAAATGCTTCAACTGCAGTAAAAGGTGGAATCTACTATTCCAGCAGCCCCACACGACCGACTCCAAGATTATCTATGACTAGATAAATCGAAAAGTTGCAGTTGACCACTACGAGAGAGGGTATTGCTTGGAATTCGTCGAAATTCAATCCTTGTCCACTGTAATGTATCTATTAAGTAGTAATAACTCAACCATGGCCCAAGGGCAAAAAAAAAAAAAAAAAAACTTCAATGATCTAAGAGATGGTAGAGCACATAATGGAATTACAAGAGAAAATGGAAAGGTCATTGATAAGTTTTAAGGGCTTGCTTGATTGTCTTAAAGGAGGGAAGTTTGATGGATTTGTGAATTATACCACGTGATGCACGTGATCCCTATTAAGACCTTGCGAACTAGGAGGGAGGGGATGAATAGCTCCGATCCTTTTTTGTCTTCATCTTGTGCTCGTCGTCTAAATGCGCAACAAAAACTTGAATCCAGAACCGATGCAATATGCACAAGTCCAGGATTTACTTGTTGTCCTCCGTCTTTTAAGCGACTAATCTAAGACCTACTACTAGTGATCTCCTTCCACTATGAACTTCTTCTTTTCGAATACCTTATGGAGGCGGAGAAACCTCTTACAATAAGTTCTCACAAGAACAAATACAAGTAATACAAAATATAAATGAAAATGAAAGTAAAAAACATTTTACAATTGAGAATTTTACTTTGAATACTTGCTTGTCACTTTGGAATGTCTCTTGACGGTTGGAAATGAGTAGTGCTTCTTCCACTACAAGAAAATCTTAAAATAGAGACGGAATTAGAGACGGAATTTATTCCGTCTCTAAGGTTAGCGACAGAAATTATTAAGTTCGGTCTCTAAAACTGCATTAGCGACGGAAATTAATTTCCGTCTCTAATTAGAGACGGAAATTTTTTATTTCCGTCTCTAACTAGAGACGGAATGAAATTATCCGTCTCTAATTAGAGACGGAATAAATTTCCGTCTCTAATTCGTCTCTAATGCCCTTTTTTCCCGCCGATCCTTTTTTTCTCTTCCCGTCGCAAAACCCTAAATCCCTCTCCTTTTTCCCCGCGTCGGCTCCTGCTCTCCTTTACGCGTGCTTTCTCCCGCTCGCACCGCGCCGCCTGCTCCGGCTCTCCCCCGCGTCTGCTCCGTCTCTCCCCCGCGTCTCTCTCCCGCTCGCACCGCGCCGCCTGCTCCGGCTCTCCCCCGCGTGCTCGATCGGTTTGCTGCTCCCGCTCGCACCGCGCCGCCTGCTCCCCGCGTCCCGCTCGCACCGCGCCGCCTGCTCCGGCTCTCCCCACGCGTGCTCCGGCTCGCACCGACGCCACTGACCCTTGCTCCGGCTCCCGCTCGGCATCTCCTCTCTTCGTCGGCTCCTTGCTCCGGCTGCGCAGCCGACGCCACTGACCCTTGCTCCGGCTGCCATCACTGTTCTCTTTTGAGGTAACCGGTTTTGAACCTTAGTTTAGGGTTTTGATCAGTTTAGGGATTTTGATGAGTTTAGTGCTTTGATGAGTTTAGGGATTTTGATGAGTTTAGGGATTTTGATCAGTTTAGTTTTCAAAATTATCAGTTTAGGGTTTTGATTAACATTTATTATCC
>NW_027431497.1:0-2657 GCF_044706935.1 Curcuma longa
TTTTTTTTGATGAAAGGTAAATATGTATATCATCAAAGAGAAATGCACAACCATACAAAATGACCAATGACTCTATCTCATGTCATGTCTGACGAAATGTCAGATCTGAGTAAGAGTTAATGGTGCATCCTAAAGTGCTACATGTATACCAACACTATCAATATGTCTCACTCTCTGTCTCATATGCAGGCCACACTGCTGTGTCTCGTCATACTCCATGCATCCTCTGCCACCAAGCATCTGATCCACTCTGTGTGTGATCCAGCCACTCCCTGCTATGCGTCATCTGTCCTCATAGACTCCATGCGGCCTCTGTCAGTGAGGGTAGGCCCATCATGCCTGGATCCATCTCCAGCATCGCGTCATCTGTCCTCAGTATCATACTCCATGCGGCCTCTGTCAGTGAGGGTAGGCCCATCATGTGCCAAGGTCCAGCTCCAGCATCACATCATCGCAGTGTCCAGGAGAAAGACGCCATGTCTAGCCATGGTAGCAGGGTGTCATCTCATCAGTAGCTCATCTCCACCCACCAACCTCTCGCGCATCTCCATCCGCCTCCACTCAAGTAGCACCATCCAACGCATCAGAACCACCTCCTACAACCTTGCACACTTTTAGCAAGTGGCCAGCTATCAACGGATTTGATGTGTCTTTACCGTAGCCGTTACTACGGACTAGATGAGCCAAATCTGGTGGACTCATTCACCCTCATAGGCTTTTTGGCAAAACCTCAGCCATCAACGGATTTGATGTGTCTTTACCGTAGCCGTTACTACGGACTAGATGAGCCAAATCTGGTGGACTCATTCACCCTCATAGGCTTTTTGGCAAAGCCTCAGCCATCAACGGATTTGATGTGTCTTTACCGTAGCCGTTACTACGGACTAGATGAGCCAAATCTGGTGGACTCATTCACCCTCATAGGCTTTTTGGCAAAGCCTCAGCCATCAACGGATTTGGAGCGTCTTTACCACGAGCCGTTTGCTGTGGACTAGATGGATCAAGGGTGGTGGATCCATTCACCCAAAAGTTTTTTTTTTTTTTTTTTGCAATGTATGTACAACAATGTTTGAATGCATGATGTCATGTATGCGTGATGCCATTTATGTACAACAATGTCTAAATGCATGATGTCATGTATGCATGATGCTATGATGCCCTAATAGTATGTGTATGCCTACATGTATGTATGCTGATATGCAATCACTCTATGTATGTACACAATATGTCCACTCATATGCAATCGCTCTATGGCTCGATCTCCATCTCCGCTCCCCGCCTCAGCTCCTGATCCGTGTAGACGCCCAGGGTCCGATATACATGCGTCTGGACCCGTCGATAAAGACGCTCCTCATCCAGCTGCCTCCCCTCGTGTATCAACGCATTCCTAGCACTCCACAGGTGGTGCACTAGGGCTGCCATGGCGACGTGTCGCGCTGAGGTAACTGTGGAAGGTCTCCTATACCGCTGCCTGAAAGTACGCAGCATCCTCCTAAATGTAGTCATCTCCGGCCGCATAAGTAGCCATGCCCGTATCCTCCCCCATAGCCGACTAGTAGTGCCACACTGGAAAAATAAATGCTCTAGTGTCTCCTCAGCATGGCCACAGAAAGCACACTGTCGGTCAGGTAGGTAGTCCTGCCTCGCTCGTACTGGCAGCCGCCCACGTGCCAGAAGCCATAATGTGAATGAGTGACTCGGCTGAATCCTAGACTGCCATACTGTACGGACCCAAGCCTGATGTGGTCTGGCACCTCTGAAGAAATCATATGCACGTGCTACCCCTCGGGGCTGCTGGAACCACTCTGCTAGTAGCTGCTCTGCTGCTGCTGGACTGCTCGCTGTCCACAAGGATACTGTCTCGAATCTGCAGGATCTGCTTAAGTAGCGGTGAGTCCCCATGTCGAACTGTCCATCCCCATATCCCAGTCTGCTGCAAATACGTGTGATGGACCCACCGAATCCAGAGAGTGTCCTGTTGGAGCATAGCAGTGAGGATGAATCTGATCCAGGCCAGCAGCACACAGAACAGCACAAGCAAATCATAGTGGGGCTAGCAGCCCTAAATTGGCCACTTGGACCAGCAAGAGCAGAGCCTGATACATCAGTACTTGGCACAGGAAATGGCACTGGAACAGTAGCTGCAGAAAGGGTTATGACCTGCCCACATATAAGCAATCAGAATGATGACATGCAGGGGCAACATGAGAAAAGGAGTAGGGTAAATGCAAAAAGGGCTTTGGCCCCATGAAGATAGCAACATGGAATATACGAGGCCTCAACAAGGGCCTCAAACAAAAGGAGGTTGAGAACCTCCTTTTGAGGGAGAAGTTGTGTGCTTTATGCATTCTGGAATCCAAACTAACTGAGGAGTATTACGAATCTCTTAAAACATCCAGGTTTCAGAGGTGGAGTAGTGAGCACCATGTTGGGGAGTCGGGTAGAAGTAGGATGCTCCTACTATGGGATAGCGGAATCATTCAGATGGAAGTCCAGGCTTGGGCGGAACAATACATACATACACTCATCAAGCATCAGATTACCGGCACCACATATGCAGTTACTTTTGTCTATGGGCAGCTTACCATCACAAGTAGACGCCGGCTCTGGGAAGGACTGAGACACATTTCAGAAAGCATGGATATGGCTTGGCTTCT
>NW_027431498.1:0-7946 GCF_044706935.1 Curcuma longa
TGTGGATCGATATTTTTATTACTTGACGACATTCCGTATACTTGCGGAGGCCTATCAAAGACAAAGCCAAGCCTTGCCCCTTCTTTTATAGCCTAGCCATCCCTTATTTATGGTATAATTAGAGCCATAAACATGGTATAATTATTCCATAAACATGGTATGATTTGATTCAATCAAATCGGATAGATTTGGAATAATTTCGGAAGTTACCAAAACGAACCCAGGCTTTTAATCGATCAAGGAATCGATTAAAACTCCGTAACTTCTTCTCATTAACACATGTAATCGATCAATTGATCGATTACAAATCTGGTAATCGATCAGCTGATCGATTACCAGTCGTTCTGCCCGGAGGCTTGGTAATCGATCAGCTGATCGATTACCAAGGTGTGTAATTGATCAGCTGATCGATTACACCTCCTTGCATGAGCTCGAATGCCTGATTTCTTCACGAATTCTTCTAAGGTGGACTTGAGGATTCCCAGAGGCTACAACAGGGACCTAGAGAAGGAATTGGTTTTGGCCTTCTGATGAGCTAAGGCTTCCCGTGTTTGCCCCGAACACACAACCTTAGTTCATCAATAATAACTCATGCCACTAAAGAGTTATTATCGAACTACCGCACCAATCCCATATTACAATATGGGCTCCTTCTTACTAGTACATTAGTCTCCCTGTGTTTAAGATATCGTATGTCCGTCAATTAAATGAGTTACTGACAACTCAAATTTAATTAACTTCTAATCCAAGAGTAGTACCACTCAACTTTATTATCATGCGGACAAGGTCCACCAGCAGGGTTTACATGATAATCCTTATAAGCTCCTCAAGGGGACATCATCAACCTAGATTATAGGACACAGATTCCTTCTATAATCAACAATACACCATGTACATAATACTACTTCCCAACTCATCGGGCCTATTTGTCTATCGATCTAAACCTCACCCTTTGATGAATTAAAGAAGTACATATTAAGCACACGTGTTTGTTATTATATCGGGATTAAGAGCATGTACATTTATAGTAATAGAGGTTTAGTTCGATTATATAGTCAGTATAAATCGAACAATCCTCAGATGATCCTGCTTAATACACACTAAGTGTACTAGCGTAATTCTATAGTCAAGACAGACTAAGACCAAATTATACTACAACCACTCCGATGGTTTGTCCAATCCATCTTGGTTGTGAACACTGTTTATAATCTATAAGGGACTGATAACATGGTCTTCTGTGTGTGACTCCGCACACCATGCTTATCTATAATATAGATTAAATGGACATTTACAAAATATTGACCAAATATGATTCTCATTTCAGAATGTTTATTTACATAGCTAGGATTCTGGTATACATCCCAACAGAACCAACTATCTCTAAATCCACAATAGATCCAAATCAAGTGTATTTTGTGTAGGAACACAAGGACTTGTATCAATGGATGTTAGATAGTAGATTTTCCAGGCACATGACTGGAGATCAATCCAAGTTCACCAAATTGAAGTTCAAGGACCTAGGATCCGTCGCCTTTGGAAACAACGATAAACTTAAGGTAATTAGATCAGGTAACATTGAGTTAGACTCGAACTTTATAATTAAGAAAGTTCTTTTAGTTGAACAATTTAAGTTTAATTTATTAAGTATCAGTCAATTGTGTGATTCTAGATATATAGTTAGGTTCACTAAGACAAAATGTTTAATTGAAAATATAGAAAACCCAAAAATCAAACTTACAGGACTTAGAAAGAATAACATATACAATATTGACCTACCCATCTCCTCAACTAAGTATTTATTAACACAACAAGAGGAAACCAAGTTATAGCACAGAAGACTGGATCACACTCATGTTAAACTTATCTCAAAGATAAGTCAAAATGGGCTAGTAAGAGGACTACCTAAGTTAATACCACTAGAAAATGAAATTTGTAATGTTTGCCAACAAGGTAAACAAACTAAGTCAACACATGAGGCAACCAATCAAAATCAAACTAATTCGATACTTGAACTATTACACTTAGATCTCTTTGATTTTCATAGGGCTACGTCATTAAGCGGAAACTTGTACTACTTTGTAAAAATAAAAGATTATTCTAGATTGACTTAGATAAAATTCCTTAAATCTAAAGATGAAACAATAATAAAGAAAGAATTCAACCCTACAAGAAGCGGCTAGGACAATGTTAAATGAATACAACTTAACCAATAAATTTTGGGTTAAGGTAATAAGCACAACTTGCTATATATAAAATCAAGTATTAATTAATACAAATCACAACAAAACATCCTATGAAATATACTATAACAAAATATCTAATTTAAATTATTTAAAAGTATTTAGATGCAAAGTACATACATTAAATACAAAAGATTACTTAGAAAATTCACTTCTAAAACCTCTCAAAGAATAATTCTAGGATACTCAACCACAAGTAAAGCTTACAGAGTATATAATAAAGAAACATTAAAAGTTGAAGAAACCATAAATGTAATATTTGATGAAGATAATTCTTAACTTAATAATAATAAACTTAATGAACTTAATAACAATCAACTTAATGAACTTAATAACAATCAAATCAATTAACCTAATATTCAAACTAATGAATCAAATCAACAAGAGGAAGAAGAAGTACAACCAAGTAATAGAGATATAGATCCTGAGGATAGGTTTGACCCAAACCTGACTGAGCCAGAAACCACTCAAGCACTAAGACTAAGAGCTAGTCACCCAACTGACCAAATTTTGGGTGATCCAATCTTAAGAGTTCGAACTAGGTCAGAAACTTAAGTCAGATAGCTCTAATTTCAAGTATTGAATCAAAAATAATAAAAGAAGCACTACTAGAGCCTAACTGAATAATAGCTATGCAAGAAGAGCTAGCTTAGTTTAAGAGAAATCAGGTGTGGGATCTAGTTCCCAAACTTGAAAATTAATTCATAATAGAAACCAAATAGATCTTCAGAAATAAAATAGATGAAAAAGGGGAGGTAGTAAGAAACAAAGCAAGATTAGTAGCTAAAGGATTTAGTCAAGTTGAAGGATTAGATTATAATGAGACTTATACATCTGTAGCTAGACTTGAATCCATAAGAATGTTGTTAGCCTATGTGTCTCATAAAGGATTCAAGCTCTACTAGATGGACGTAAAGTCCCCTTTCTTTAATGGATTCACATAGGAAGAAGTGTATGTAGGTCAACCACCAGAGTTTGAAGACAAAGACTATCCTGATTATGTCTTCAAACTCAAGAAATCCTTGTATGGACTAAAACAAGCACCAAGAGCATGATATGAAAGGTTATCAACCTACTTAGTTTCCAAAGGCTTTCAACAAGGACAAATTGACCCCTCTTTGTTTGTAAAAACCTTAGAAAAAGACTTCTTCGTAGCTCAAATTTAGGTAGATGACATTATATTTAGATCAACCAATACAAAGTACTTAAAATAATTTGTGGAGTTAATGAAAAGAGAATTTGAAATGAGCTAGGTAGGGGAACTTCATTGCTTTATAGGTTTACGAATAAAATAAACTAAGAATGAAAACTATATTTATCAAACCAAGTATGCTAAAGAACTAATAACCAAATTTGGAATGCAGAACTCAAAGATATAAAGACACCAATAGCAACAAATACTAATATTAATAGTGACCCAGAAGGAAAACAAGTAGACTTAAAATATTATAGAAGCATAATATGAAGTCTACAATACCTAACTGCAAGCCAACTCAATATATTATTTGTAGTAGGTATGTCTGCTAGATACCAATCCAATACAAAAGAATCGCATTTAACTGCAATAAAAAGAATTTTAAGATATATAAAGGGACCTTAAAAGTGTTGGTGCAGGGAGCACCAGCAGATCGAACCTTAGTTTTGATAATGGAACTAGGTTCAAGTTAACTGCGTGTTGGACTAATGAAGTTGATCTAAGTGTGCAGGGAGCACAAGTTTGAATTAAGTCCTAGTGAAAGCTAGGCATTGGAAAGCCCTGATCTGGAGGATCAGGCAGAAGTATTGGCATAGTCAAAGCACCAAGTGAAGTCTGGGCGGGTCTTGAGAACCAAGCCACAGCAGAAGTCTGGGTTGGTCAGGAGGACCAAGCCGCAGCAGAAGACTGGACTAATCAGGGAGGATCGAGTTGCAGTAGAAGACTGGGCTGTTCAGGGAGGACCGAGCCGCAACACAAATCCTGGGGGCTGAGGACAGAGCCGAGCAAAAGTCCAATGAGTTGGGAAGACTCGATTGACATCAGATAAATTCTCCTGAGAGGAGTGGGTGAGGACGCGTTCTCAAGAGGATCAGTAGGCGTCAGTCTAAAGTGTCTCACTGGAGACATGAAGTTAAGACCCAGAGGAAGTTCCAGGAACTGACTTTAATAAATTTATTTTACATGTTATTTTGACTAACATTTATGTAGGATTGGAAAAACTAAAAAACGCAGACTCCGGGCAAAACTGGCTAAGTTTTACGGTTGGAGTCGACTCAAGCGAAGACTCGAGTCTACTTGAGCTTAGTCAGCCAGCCTTCAGAAGTCAGCGCTATCGGTTTTTCGCCAAATGGACTTGAGTCGACTCAAAGTGACTCCAGAGTCGACTCAGAGTCAAACTTGATAGTAACTTGGAATTCCGTCCCATTCAAATCTTGCTAGATAAAAAATTTTCAGAGATAGATTCTTTTCAAGCAACCCTCATATTCGATCAACCATGTGATTGATCGATGCATAAGATCATTGGGCTCTTGTGTTGGCATTCAGGATCTATACAAAGAAAGACAATAACAACTATGCAGCGGAATGAAGTAGTTGTACCTTTCTTTTCTGTAGGTCATGTAGATGATTATACATACTCGAAGACCTCTTAATCTTCTGCTGTATTCCTCTCCTCTTCTTGGACGTTGTGTGGGCAACGATATACCAAGATGACTCCATCCAATTCCTTCTAATCCTTTCTTCTAATCCGATGACAACAAAGGAAGGGAGAACCTATGGTTGAGTGATAGAGCCCACAACTAGTGTCACGAGTGAACCTCAAATTAGAATTTATAATCGAAAACCCTTAGCTCACAAACAAATGTAATATAGGGGCCACGAGTCGTATATTTTCCAAGGACTAGTAGAGAGTTTGTCTAAATCAAGCTAAGATGTCGTTATTTTTGGTTTTTCCTATATAAATGGGGGTTTTGATGTTTTAAAACGAAATGTAAATGAAAGAAACAAATGCAAGAATAAAAGCTTGATACTAAAGCCTAGCAAACACTAAAATTAAGCAAATACAGAATTAAACCAAATACATGATGCAATACTATGGAATTAAAACTAAAATTGCAATACTAACATGATAATAGCATTGCAAGACATTTTATTCCTAACAATTTCAAAGACATAAGAAATCAGTAATTATGAAACCATGAAATCAGCTGATCATAGAATCTGATTGAAACAAACAAATGAAACCAAAAACAGTAAATGCAAAGAATCTAATTGGAAGCCATATAAAATCAATTATCAAATCTTAGTTACAATACAAATGAAACATTGGCTAATCCCAAAATTCTGATACAAATCTAACATTCTGATACAAATAGTAAAATGTAAAGTTTGAAAGTTTAAGAAATTAAAATTCAAGAAATTCAGTTTAAGAAAATCTGAGTAATTAAAGCTAAAGAAATCAAACAGATTAGAATTCAACTAAACGCTAATGCATTAACCGAAGCAATTTGAATTCAAGATTTGTCAAAACAATTTGATCAAACACAATTTCAGAAATCGAAATTATCAGAAACAAGACTAAGAACAAAAACTAAATCAGCTAAAACTTCAGATCTTCCCTTCCAACTTGATTTCCTCCTTACCGTCACACAAGATCTGATCATAGATCAGAAATCTTAGTAGAAAATGCTCACTAAATCTCAGCTCGACTGACTTATCTCGATCAAATCCAATCAACGACGAATCAGAAACCCTCCTTGTGATGCCAAACAGAGCTGATCAAGACTTGATTATCCAGCTGATATTCCTCAAATCTCTTGCAATTAAATGCTCAAAAAGCCTCAAGAATCCTCAAAGAACCCCTCTGAATGGATTTGATAGCTTCGATCAGATTTGATCTGAGAAAACCAGCTTAATTCATTCAGCGGATCATGAACTCTGGCAAAACCCTCACCATGCAATTCCGACCTCCAATTGCTTGCCAAACTTGCTTGTGATCGTCTCTAGAAGCTGGAAAACGATTTGGAAGAAGAAGATCTAGAGTTGCTGCCACGCGAGAATCGAAGAAAAACGGGATGAAAAATGCGAAGAAGACGAGCTACAGTGCTTTGTCATGAACACTATTCATTTCTCGTTATAACTGGGTTTTGAAATTGCTACTGTTCACAGCCGATTGATTAAGCCTGGTTCGACCTGAGTCAGCCCAAGTGTGACCCACTTCAACCAATTTAGCTCCAATTAGCATGATTTCAGCTCCAATAAAACCCTAATCTTGATCATGAAGTTTTGGATCTATCGAATTGATCAATTTTGGCTTGACTCGGTCTCAATTTAGCTCAATCGTGGTTCAATTTGGACCCTACAAAGAATTAAGCTCAATTAATACCAAATTAACCATTAAATCACAGAAATTAGATTAATCATCTAAAAATATACTATGTCACAAATGTAATTCAATTATGTCGATTAAACATTTAATTGTTCACATAAAAACTCAAAATGAACCATCAAAATACCATAAAATCCTACTCATCAAATTCCCCCCACACTTAACCTTGTGCGTCTCGCTCAAGTCAAAATAATAAAACTAAGAAAAACTCACCTACCATCGTATCCCCCTAGATCATCCTCAATCATAATTAGAAACAATTGAAAGAGAATTACCTAAAGTTGTAGAATCTCAAAAGCTTAAGTCCATGAACTAGACTCTTGTACTTGGTTAACCACCTAGCAAGTTTCATCCTTCATGATTAATTAAGATAAATGTATCACACTCAGTCTCACAAGGTTGTTTTCAATAGATAACTTCAGTGGCTCTCACCCTAATTCTAATTCATGATCAAAGTAAAGTAGGGCTCACTCAAGCAACTTAAGTTTCATGCACTTCCATAGGTTTGCTTGCTTTCTACTCTCCACTACCATTCTTGATTTGGAATCCACACCTATTAAGGATTATTGAAGATAATAAGAAATCATGAACTGATATCAATGAAATGAACAATTGTAGAAAGAAAATTTCAAGAAAAGTAACTTTAAGGAAATTCAAGTGTAGTGGTAGACATGGATACAATTAAATGCTAATCAATGATCCCTTGCCCTCTTTCCTAATTTCTTTCTTTTGTATCATATTTGTTTCTGTGTGTTCTTCAAATCCATGAAACAATTCTGGTCTAAACTCTTTCAATTCCTCTCCTTGATACATAATTCTCTTCCTTTCTTCATTTTGCTTTAATGTTGCCATATATGTGCCATCTTTTGTTTTTCCTTTGAAACCAAGCCCAATTTCTTCACATTTAGGTTTTACAAGAGCTAACAAATAGCAACCAATCATCAAAAACCAAAATTCACTTCACATGAAACCGAAATTTCAATGTATCAATGGCACATTCAATTCCAAAAATAATTCAAAATCAAAATGAAACTTTCCTTTTTCTCTCTATTTCCTTACTATTTTTCATCCATTCTTTTTCCACATTGTAGATTGATTAATAATGCTCATCAACATGCAATTTTCCCTGCAATTCAAGTGCATATCAGTAGCTCAAAAATTCAAACTCAGCATGAACAGTTAAATAGATTTTTTAGTTTTTTTCTTTGTTTTCTTCTGATTTCTTTTTCCTTCTGTTTCTTTCTTCTTCTTGCTGCCATTAACAAACCTGATTATATTTTCAACTTGTTGTCTCAAGGATGCTTGAATTGAATTAAGTTTCACCAAAATTAACCAGCTTATC